>NW_010389106.1:45379-51466 GCF_000710305.1 Buceros rhinoceros silvestris
GAGGTCTCAAGACGACTTCCAGACTCACGGCCGCTGGGTTCTGGCCATGCAGGTGCAGCCTCACCACCCAGATTTCACCCCACTGCTCTTTCCACAGGGCCGCTTCCAGCCGCACGATTTAAAGCTCAACAGCAAATTCAGTTCGGTCATACTTTGCTCTTCACATCCAGTTTCAAGAGCTCCTTCTTACTGACACAAATCTACACTAAAAACGTAAAATGCCCCCAAACTGATTAAAAGTTACATATTGACTACGATACACCATTTTGATTAACAATTAGTAGGAGATGCTTACGATAGAACAAACACCATACAACTAAAGCAGTTAAAAATCAAACATGCTAAAAACTCAAGCTATTTAGTTACTCAACCTCCCCATCATTTGGACTCACCCCTCAATTCAAGTGTGAAATATTTTCCATGAATTTTCTGCAATGTACTTAAAACCAAGAAAGTGCATACATGATTTATCCCTTGTAAATTACTGAAATTTGAACACAGTAGGGAATTCAGTTCTGAGTTTGAAAAAGTGCTTGATCTATTTCAATGTGGTGTATTAAAGGAGGACAAAGAACAAAATATTTTTTTAGGTGGGTTGGTTTTTTCAGGGCAGGGACGCAAGAAGCAGGGAAACACACTGAATCTGATTATTCCCTTAATTTGTATTTTTATATTTAATTTGTGTTCTTATAATTCAATCCATGTTTACGTTAGGTGTGAAGATACTAAATAGCAGATCGAGACTCTCAACCAATCATGTTTCTCACTCCTAAGAGCAGATTATTATTCCTACAGCATTAATAAATTCTGCTTCACCTTGGAATCCTTTCTTTCCCCCCTCCTGACTTCACACTAGAGCTAACAGACGTCAAATACCAAGTGCACATCATGTAGAAATGCTCTCCTAAGACCATAAGTAATCAAGTAGATTTTTAAATGCAATTACGTGCAAAGGCATCTGACTGTCCAGATTTCTACTAACCGCCAGCCAATACAAGCCCAGCTTTGCTCTCCTGCCAGCTTGGACTGCCAGCAGCTGGAAATTCCTACAACTGCTACAAGGTTCCGAAGCACAAACCAAGCACGGGAGTTCACTCTGCAATATTTCTCAGGGCCTTGAAACAAGAACTGTGGAGGTATTGGGAGCAAGCACAAGAGGAATCTCATTTTCCGTCCAAGCACATCAGGCTGGGGAATGAAGCTAGAAAAATCAAACACTAAGACACAAAGATGATGTCTGTCTCTGCAGCGAGATGACTGTGGCAGAAAAAGCACACTGAAAAAGAAAAGAGAGCGTAATATACAAAGGTGACAGACTATGACGCGCTCTTGAGAAGGATGAAAAGGAACCTTAGCGGTCCTGCAGACCCTGACAGTACAAGTGGGTAGGTTCCTGGAACTTCCCCCAAAATATAATTACACGTAACACTACACTTGAGTGAAACACCGTGCCTAAAAGGCATAAAAACACCACTGAGCCAGTCCTCTGGCTCTGTAAGGAAGGAGGTGGGATGCAACAGGGCAGTTATACTGGGATTTGAATCAGCTCCTCTGTTTCTACTGCATCCTGCAGTGGAACATCTCCCTACACTGCCCTAAAAGCATCCAACCTAACGGATTAAGTGAGCTCCAGGTATTTCACCAGACTAGAGCTCAGCTTCCCGACGACCAGTTCACATGCCTGAAAGCAAGAACGAATTCAGCCTGGGAGGACTGTACAACAACGTTTCTACAGCAGCAGATGGATCTAAAATTTCTGCGAGGCATTCAAATACTGCAGAGCGGATGGCAAAAAACAGTCACGGCTGTGGCCGTTTCTGGGAAACACAAGTGTGAACAACCAGCTATTTTTAATATATCAAGTTCCATTCCAGTCTAAGCTGCTACAGAATCTGTGTCAATCTTTGTATCCTTTTTTGATCTCTTCCCTCGCTCAGCTTATGCACCAAAAAAGTCTGAGCACATGATTACCCCATCCAGGCAACATGCCTTTGAAATGGCTTTTTAATCTAGACTCTCCACTCCCTGACAGACTGACTTTTGCAGTATGTCTGTATTTGCTGTCTAGACACTTGAATATGCTAACCTCTAATTTAGCCCTCCTTTACTGACCCATGAGTTTCCTCCCTTCTGTGGGTCTTCTGGCTGAACTGGAAATGCAACACACTCATTCTGCCCTTTACCTCCCTAGTGTAACTGCGTTCATACCAATCTGACCAGTGAAGTAAGACGTGTTCCTCCTTCACTGCAACAAGGAATCCTTACACTGAAGAAGTTTTGTAGCGCTCTCCTAAACCTGTTCTCTTCTTTGCTGTCTCCAAACTCCAAGAACAGTGCAGTCCTTTCCCAGAAGCATTCAGGACACATCTGCAGAGACAAAGACCTGAGCTGAATTTTGTAAGCAGAATTAAATCATTGTGTAGCCAGTCAGGTAGGCAGAAAAGAATGGAAGAGTCTGATCGAAATATGAACGAGAGAACAAAGTACAGATGTACCCCAACAGCAGCCATACTGCCTCAAGTCCCAAGGTCCACCTAACCCAATACTGCCCTATAAAAAAGGTAAAGGGGAAAAGCAGAAAAAGGAAAGGGGAAAAAAGGAAACAGATGTTTAGGGCTTTAGAGCAGTCCCCAAAGTCTTCTAATTCCCAGCGGTCTCATACAAGGCACTTTCTCTACAGCCCTCATGGATTTCTCTTTCATCAGCCTCTCTGTGCCTCGTTTTTGAGAGCATGTAAAACTTCCGGCACTTGCAGCATTCAGAGAGAGATGTAATCAGGATACACAGACAGAGCTCACAAAAGCCATGCTATCCTTTAGATAGTACGTTTGCATCACAAATCACTCCCATATGTCTGAAGCATAAAACATTTGCTACCTGCCTCAGTTTCTACAGACGACTTAAGAGGCAATTTAGTGTTATCCAATTGCTTTAAAGTCTTGTGCAGGGCAAATTCGCAAAGCTTGAGTAATGGCCCCCACACCAGACTGAATTTCAGCGTCAGGTCTGCACAGCAGTATATTGTTACCCTCGAAGCACAAGAGTCTGCACTGCTAATCTAGGGCCTTACAGTCAAAGTCTAGGCTTTACACTCAAAGTCCTTGTCTGCGCCCCTTCCTTGTGCACCTACACTCTTCTCTGTCCCGCAGTAAGCAAGCGCCACAATACACTGTACAATGTCCCCAGTACAGTAAGAATAGATGAAGCATTAAATTTAACTACTTGTAATTTGGGCAAGATGATTTCTCCACTCACGTACCAGCACACGAGTTCACCACTGCTGCACCAGCCTCCGACGTCATATCAGTTCAGTGAAACTACACTCACTGCAGCATCCTGTACGTAGTTTCTTCCCTTCGAATTAACAAACGTTCAGGTTGATTTCCCTCATTTCAGGGCGACAGATGTTCAAAACTTAAGTAACTAAGAATTTTATTACCTGCAAACTTTGTTTATATTGTCACACATCACTAGAGCAGGAGTACCACGCAGGCTCCTTAACTTCAATACTCACACGCAGATCCACTCTACCAGACTGCCACAAAACAGAAGATGAGGATCTGAGTGAGACCTATGAAACGAAACTACGTAATGCCAGCACACAGTTTAACTTCTACTGTGCCCATTTTGATTCTGCTGGAGGTAACGGCTGTGATTTTTAAGACAGGCAGGAAGATGGACAGGACAACTCATTCTGAAAGTCAGTATCCAAGCCAAGACCAATGTGTTGAATTTCCACCTATTGAACGATGACAGAATTCAAGACTTCTCATGATGGAAAGATCCATTCAGAGACTACCTTCTGCATTGCTTTATGCTAGCAATCCTTCACTAAAAGGTTCCTAAAAGCTACATCTGAAAAAACGGAAGTGACAGACAGTCTCAGCTCTGAAGAAGCACCTCTGGAGGTGCTCTAGAAGTGTACCCACACCGCTCTCATCCACGTAACTAGTCATGCAAAAACCAGCACCACAGTGTCCAACTTACACATTGTTTATCTCTCTTCAGAAAAGCTTTTCCTCTCTGATGACTTACTGCAATTACCTTTCCTAGTCATTAAGAAGGCAGAAGAGTGTTTAAGCTACTCATTCCCTTTCAGGTAACCACCAGACCAGAGGCAAGTTTACCATACAACATGGAAAAAAAAAACCCCAAGCTTCCTGCCCAAGAGCAGCTGCCACGAATAAGCAGGATTAAGCAATAATACAGCAACAGCTACTTTAAAACTGTAGCTGTAGTGTAAAAGTTATTGTTTATAGAAGGTGGCTCACCCCAAAAATTACAGTAATCTACAGAATAACCATACAAGGCTATATCTGACATCCTATATTAAATATCTATTACTTCCCATTTAGTATTTCAGTATGAAATTTTACTTTAATAATATTCTAGCTTCCTAAAAAGACTTTGCCTTTCACTTCCCCAGCTGCTGCTTACAATTATGCCTTTCTCCTCTCAAAACAAAGAGCAACTGGAAGTTTTGAGTGTTGAAAATAGGTGCTATCAAGGGAACCAAGATAACTGAAAAGGCACACATGGCAAAGCAAGCGAGAAACAGGACGACTCGGATCAAAGGACATCCCGTATCACAGGAATTCCCTCTGCAAAAGAAATCCTTCAATGAAAGGGGATATCATGAATTAAAGTCTATGATATTCTTTTTTTTCACTGAATTCAGCCATTTAATGTATTAAATGCAAACAAGTCTGCTATCCATCTCTAAAACAGAGTAAAACAAAGTTTAAAGCATCTTGTAATACCACCTGAGCTGTTTTTTTTTTTTTTTTAAGAAGACTTGTTATTAACTAGTATTAACCAACCAGGATGTCCAAGATTACTTAGGAGTTAGTCTTTAGGGAAATTAGCAAATTGCACAGAGAGGATTACACATGCCTACAGAACTGCGAGATGGTTTAAGAGCCCTGAAACAATTTAATATGACAAAGACGGGAAAGAAGCGAGAATGTAACTGTTTATACAGAATTCAGTTTCCTCTGTGCACACCAGGCCAGAAACTATTACAAGTGATACTATCACTAAACTTTTTTATTCTGCTTGACAATCAGGAATTTAAGGCAGTGGGGTTTTAGTTCACAAAGGCCATAGGCAGAGTTATTTAACAGCAAGAGACAAAAATTCTACTGCATGCACATGAGCTAACTCCCAACTTGTCTAACCGAGTACAAGCAGCCCTGCTGGCGGAAGCGCAGAGGCCACGGGGTACAAAAGCTGCAGGGAAAGCCAGAATGACCTTTTCCTAGACCAAAGATTCCTGGCCACAAAACAAGTTAAAAAGCCAAACATCTACTGTTCCTTACGTTCCACCACGGAGGTACTGCAGGAGTTTGTCCTACTGAAGCCATGACACCACTCCCAAATGCACTTTTTTGTCTTTGGTATCCATTCTGAATAACATTCTGGGCTATTTGCACCACCAGCAAGTATACACATCAATATATCAGAATTAAAAAAACCCAAAAACCAAGAAACAACTTTCTGCTCAAGACACACATGCAACCAGGACAATTTAAACTTAAAATGTCTCATACGGCACATGCTGTTCATCCACAGAAACGATCAGTCACAGTTCAGAGCAGCAGAAGTAGAGCAAAGCATCTAGAAGAAGTCTTTGAGCACGTGTATTTCAGTGCAAGCCATCATCACTCCAACAGAGATATTATTTGCTCTGTACAGCGAAACAAATAAAAAAACCAGGTGCACATTGTTTATGCTGTAACAAACACCCTGCCTGCAAACACTCACAGTCTTTACACAGGCAGCAGCTTTCACCGAGAATCCTCCTGCTCTAACCGCTGTGTTTTACCATCACAAATGCGAAGTCTAGAGACAAACCACACTGTCAAATCTGTGACGACCCACGTGTCGTTACACAAGATGCGCAATAAACTACTGCAGGGGAAGGCTGGTTTATTTCAACACAAAGCGCAGGAAAACGGACATTCACAGTAGCTAGTCCTACAGCGGTGAAAGCCTCGGTGTTTTTTCCCTTCTGGCGGTACCCAAGGACAGTGTTCCCTGTGACTGCGGAACACTGGGACACCGAACGCGTGGGACAGGGACTAGCCC
>NW_010389107.1:0-3834 GCF_000710305.1 Buceros rhinoceros silvestris
CACGCTCGGAGCCTGTTCTGCCCGAGGCGGCTCGATACGGCCACGTTTATGGGGCACAGAATCTGATGCCCGCCGGTCAGCATCTCTCCACAACCACCACGCAGCGGTATCCCTGGTAAAACTGCTCGGGGTAGGGGCAGATCTGATCTCATCTGCTGGTTGGTCATCCCCATCAACAGCGAGGCACCTACCCACTACAGCAGCAAGGAGCAGAGATTGCAGGGAGTGGTGGTAAAGCTTCTAGTGCCCTTCTCTCCCCTCACTCGCTCCAGCTCCCTTTTGCAATGACGATAGCACCCGTGAAGGTGCCTGCCAGAGAGGGGGATAGAGGCTGTGCCATGACACATGACCCTTGCTGAACAGGCAAACTAGGTCAGACGCATAAGCAAATCCACCAGTGCTCTTGGTTGCAGAGGCATGCCTCTAAATGCTGTGAGCAACGTGATCACTGCCTGAAGAAACTGAAACTATGCCTTTGAAGATTCTCAACATAGACCTTAAAAAGGGTCATCTGAGATGCAAGCAGAAAGCAGATGAAATTCTTGTTCACACCCAGAGGGAAAAACATCACCCACCTGCCTACACGTTTCAACCCATATTTGCCAATTGAGAATATTCTGCTGGATCCTGGGTCCCATCATCTGAGTAAATCAAAATGGATATAGGAAAAGAGACAGCGGGTGCCAGTTTTTCTCTTATTTACATTAATAAGACTCCAGGGCTTAACATGTCTGCAGTGCTCATGAAGGAGGGTCCACAGAGAAGTTTCAAAGGGCATCAGAGAGCTACAGGCTCCTTATTTGCTTTGGGGAATCTGACCTTGTGATCTTCTCAAAGAATGCAAGGTAAAACCTCCTGTAAGAGGACAATCAGCCCCCTCTGAGTTTTTAAATAGAAGTGAGGCCCGGAGGAGGCATGGGACAGACTAGGAGAACTTGTATACAATGAGAAGCAAGGAGTGATGGCAAACCAAGTAGAGCTGGCCTGCTGCTTTTCCAAGTGCTCTCCACCCTGAGTGGCTCTGGGCTCCGTGCTGTTGACAGGCTGACTCTACTTTCTGTGAAAGCTGGAGTCAGGCTCCTTGAGCAAAAGAGAGGACAAAAATGAAGGAGGTATGAAAAAAAATCCCGAACTTCTAAAGAGGAAGGTGCAAGGGAAAGGGAATGTGCACCTTACAGTTATCTCTCTGTCATCACACACCCTGGGGCCTGGAGGGGTCTTAGCTTTTACACTTGCCAGCTCCTCTGCAGGAAGGAGTCTGTTGACTGTCTTGCCAGGACTTCAGAAGATGAAATCTTTATTATCATGAAGGTTTAAAAAGGAGGAATTCTGTTAATTCCATTTTCAAGGTCATACTTTGAAAGTTATTAATTTCTTTCTTCCAGGGCTTTGCACTCTACTCTGAGGCTTTAGGGATTAGCAGTTTCTACTCACTAGGGTTCATCTGGGGCTTTTTTCTTACTACTTTCCTGTGTCCCCCCCCTCCCCTTTGAGAAGAGGACATGATTTTTCACTCCCTGTTCTTAATGTTGAGACTATTTTGTTCGTTACCAGCTTGTACCCCATTGTCACCACCAGTTCTACTCGTGTAATTAAAACTTGACTGTGACTGCAGTGGCAATAGGCTGGCTTTTCTAGAGGTGGAAGTACCACTGTGTAAGCTAGGGAGGATGCCCTCCAGCAACTCTCCAACAAGATTAAGGAAATGTCTCTGGTGTCTATCAATCTTAGCACACAGTTTAATGTATTTCAGAATTTGCTCATGCTTTTTTAGTGCTGAACAGTTCTTCCCCATGTTTTGGAGCTCATTCACGGTGTACTAAGTACTCATCTATCATACCTCATGTCTTAGTGAAGATTCATTATGTAATGCAGCTCACCCATCCTTCCCTGAGGACTATAGAATATCCCTGAAACTGTATTTCTTGGTGTCTTTCTGAGAAGGTCATGGTGATCAAGAGCTAGCTGCTTACCCCGTTTATCCTGGAGATGGCTTACAGTATTCCTAGTCTAGAATTGAACTGTTATCCTGACCAGTGAGACCCGTGGTGGCTAGAAGACCACCTGCATTGCAAGGTTATAGAGCTCTTTCATCACCAGATATGTCCTGTAGATATCAAAAAGTTCCAAGGTTTTCTCACAGCTGAAAAATAGTTCTCCTACCCTTTCCATTCCCCTATTTAATTTTTTAAAAAAACAACAAACGACTTGGCAAACTACTAATATAAAATCAGTTACTTAAAACTGATTTGTCTTCAAACCATTCATTGAAGATTCACGTCCTACAAGCAAAACATCCAAAAAATACAGAGCACAGACTTTTTCAAGGTCCATCACAGGGAAGATCTGAACTTTTTCTGTTTTTCTCTTTCCTACAGTCCCACCCCTGCTCACCTCTCGAGCAAATGCATACGGCACAGCAGACCAAAGGTGATGCCAGCACACTCTGGTGTCTCAATAGAGAACAAACAGCATAGCCCCCACCCCCGCACTCAGAGCTCATACAGCCCTAGGAAGCAGGGTTGGTAATCAGAGGCTCTGGAAACTCTTGAAAAATTAATATTTTCATCAGCTTTATGTCTATCTGTTTACCTACTTCATCCCTGCTACGGTTTTCCACAAGCTTTGCTGGATACTTGGCGTGAGAAAGATTTAAGCTCAAGTTTGTGAGCAGAAATGAAGAGGGAGAGACTCGCTAAGGGGTGACTGGAAAGGAGACTGGAGTAGAAGGAGAACTAAATCGTGTGGAGTGTGACCAGCATGCTTGAGGTTGCTCTGGTACCGAAATCCATCTATATCGCTGCCTCTGCCCTTCCTATTCTTCTCCTCTAGTACCTGCAGCATGATGCCCCCCAATCTGTCCTTGAGGTCTTCTTAGGGCCACCACTCCTCTCTGGGGACTCCCTTCTAGTCAGCTTAGTGGAAACCAAGCCCTTGTCTCCCCCACTCCTCCTTGCCAAGAAGTGGAACAAGCTAGGAGGAGGTTTCAGATAGCCTTCATCAAGAGCTGCTTGTGAATAGGAAGAAATACAGCACCCAAGTAATGGGAACACTATAAACAACCCTGTGTTCTTCTCTCAGCATTTCAGTGATTTACAGATTTCACAGGAAGCAAAGCTGGGCCCACAGACTGTTGTTATGTCTCTAAAGCATGTAATCTAAGTAAACACTTTGTGTCACCTGTAGTTCTCATCCAAGTATGGATGCGTGTACGTGTGCGACTCCAGAGTGAGAGTCCTGGTCACCTTAACACCCTAACAGTACAAATGTGGCTTTAATGCCATGTCCAGGCATGGGGAAAGTGGGAGCAGAAAGCCATAGTGACTGCCCACAGCCCATTCCCAGACCAGTAACTAAAAAGTTACTACAGCTTACACAGGCAGCTCAGCTGTCCTTCAGCTGGATGAGTTGCGGCAACGGAAAAGATGCCTGCAGCCACTTGTTTCATCCTTTAGATGTTCTAGGGTACCTGGAAATCGCTCAGTGACTGTGGGGTGGGCCTCCAAGCACAGGGGGTGTGTGTGCGGTGCATAAGGTGATCTGGCTTAGGAGAGTACTCGTCCAAGAGTGAGCACGCATATCTGTAACGCCTACCATAGAGGCTGCTTGGCCAGACCTCACTGAAGCTATGCTGGTTATAGCACATCCTTCTCCACGGCCTGACCCACGCCCACGCATCCACTCCCCAGATTGCAGAGGGACATGCAGGCGATGGTGGGGAAGGGCCAAGCGCACTTCTCCTTTGCTTGCCTTGCCACCAGACCTCTCCCTTTTGCAACGGAGTTCTACTGACAGACCTGCTCATCCACAGGAGGGGGCCTGCCCGGAGCACTC
>NW_010389107.1:3944-21852 GCF_000710305.1 Buceros rhinoceros silvestris
TCCTGCTCCTCCACAGGAGGCGGCCTGCCCGGAGCACTCTGCTTTTTCTGCAAGCCTGATTTCTTTCGAATGGTTGTTTTTTTTCCCCCTGTGCACCCCCTCCCTCCCAAATCCCACATCTCCCTTCTCCCGGTTGTTTTTGTTTTTAGAGTGAGTGCCTAGACAGCTGTATTAATCATGCAAACCCAGCCATGTGTAATGTGCTTTATCAACAGCAGAGCAGACACTGAATGGCAACTGGTTCACAAGCGGGCTCGGTGCAGTGCCTGAGCTGGGAAGATAAACCTGCTGCTCCCCAGACTGACTTACTGTCATGGGTTAGTGAATGGAGAGACTGTTCACTTGGGACAATAACCAGAGGGGAGGCCAAGCTGTTAGGCAAGTTCTTGAGTGGTTTACACTGGAAATTGAAGGAGGAGGAGGAGAAGGAGGAGGAGGAGGAGGAGGAGGAGGATGAAGGTGGTAATTACTCCTTGGTCATTTTGTCTCGGAGGAGGACAAATTTTTATGTGTGTGTAAAGATTAAATCAAAAACAGTGGCTGTTCTTCATCCTCCTCCTTGTTGCCCTCCACACTTTGGTCCCAGCCAGCCCAGCTGGCAGCTCCACACGGGAAGTAAGGAGAACAAGAGGGAGAGAGCAAGGATTTAGGTACATCTGCTGTGCAGTGGATGTAAGTTGCCTTCACTGCCTCTGAGAAGGAAGGTTCAGTTGATGGGTTCAGAAACTTATCTAACATACAGATGGTATCAGGCTATGAGTATTCTCTGGACTGAGGATATCTGCCTCAGGAGGGTTATAGCCTGCCCAAGCTCTGCTCTGCAGGGTAATCTGTCCATGCTACAATGCTGACATTATCAATGTCCCTACCGGACAACTGACTCTCCACAGCAGTTGCTCTTCCATGTGTTTGTTTCTAATCTCCACAGTGCAGTTGTGTGTTTTCTCCCCCACTGGTTCTGCCCAGCCTCCACTCTCCCACTTGCCTGCTGTGCCCCAGCCTCTGTTTTGAAGGGCTGTTCTGGATGCTTGCAAAGTCATACCTGTGACTAAACAGACCATGAAACGCCTTCCCTATCCCTGTGCGAGGGTCCAGCTTAGAGTAATATCTTTCTGAGACTTCCAGTGTCAGTTCCTACACTCTGCAGCTGCTCTTCTGCACTTGCTGGTTTCTCCGCAGCATTGCTGCTGGAAAGGGTTATGCAAGTATACGCAGGGCTCATTTTGGAATAAGTCATTCTTAATTAAAATTAATGAAAAAAAATACAGAAACAGATCAAGCAATAAAGCCATTTATCTCTCTTTCCCCCTGCGTCTCTCTCTTTTCTTTAAGAAAGATGTTTTCTTTTCTTTACACTTTTTGGAGGAAGCAGCAGACTGGTTTTTAAATTTTGTTAAGGAATCTCAGCAAACAGAACCTGTGTATTGCTATTCAGAAAAAACAATGTTAGAAGCTGTAGTAACAAGTAGCTTTTGGCATTTCTCTTTTCCATAAGATGCTGTTTCCATCTGCATTCCTACTACCCCTTTTGGAAGACAGAGTCATCACCTCTGACTGTGATTTTATTCACTTTAAACCACATGGTCAAAATAAGATACAATGCCATCCCTTGCCTTGTACCTATGAAACAGCAAGAAAACAATGAATATGATGTTGGCTTTCTGCCTTCACCCTATCTTGTCCTTCCTGTTCCCTTGGCCTGAAATGCCCTCAGGCTTGGCACCCAATGCGGTCCCAACTGTTAGCACCGGCAGACCTTGCAGGGATGGGCACTGACCGCCAAGAGAGGCTTGGCCTGCTTGAGCATCCATGCTGCAGAGCCACCCGCTTCTGCACTCACCAAAGGGTGAATGAGCTCTTTGGAAAATCTGTCTGGATACCATCGGCAGGTAACGAGGAGAGCTTTGAGTTGTGCTTCCCACGGAGGCTCATGGGCGTTATCATATGCCTATGCCTGGGGCTCAGCCAGCTTTCAGGGAAGAGAGGTGTGCTCCAAATAGTCAGGCACACATCACTGCAGAGTGATGGTACGGCTGAACTATGGCCCCTGAATGCCCGAGAATTTATGTAAATACCAGACTTGCACATGGCTTCAAACATGCTCTCCTGTGCTTGGTCCCTATGGCCATTATTTTTCTCTGCTGGTTGTTTGTATGTCAGGATGATGATAGGGCAAGATTGGCTGTTTTGGCCTGTTAATGCTACAGCTTCCTCAGCTCTGCCAACAATTTTGTTTCAAAGGCTGCCCAAGCCTGGGTTTTCACTGACCCTTTCTTGGAGCCCAGCTGAGAAAGCACCCTCTGGCCTCAGTGAAGAGGACTCCAGAGACAGATGGGTTCTTTAGCTGGCCACACCAGCTAAAGGGAGTGCTGGGAGGGGTGGTTTCTGTGGAAACTGCCTAGTCAGCAAACCCCAATAATGTGTTAACCCTTTACAGTTTGTACTCTCTGGTGTATTTTGCCATGCTTCTCTCTTTAGCTTTGAAATATACAGATGTTCATCCCTTTGCCAAAGCAGATTCTGCTGACATGAGAGCTGCCTGCTCAGCAAAACTGACAGGGCTATGCTCTTGAGAAAGCAAAAGAGGAGGAGAGATGGATGGAGGTGACCGCTGCAAGAGATGAGCTCTCTTCTCCATAGCTAGGATCTCCATAGAGCGAGAAGAGGACCGAGAGGGTGTAAGAAAGAAAAATATTCTCTGTTTCCCACTCTGGTCATCAGACCCAAATGACCATCTCTTTTCTCCCTCCCCCGCAGCTCCCACCCACCTGATGAAGGCATTAGTGACAGTACAAGCTACACGGGCTACAGCTAAATGGAGACTAGCTACAATCTACAGTCATACAGGGTCATTCTCCGATCAGTGCGCGTTTTGGCAGAAAGACAGGCCTGCTCATTCTCCTTTTCCCTCCCCCTCCCTAATTGCTAACACACTATTGCCATAAATCTTTTGTCACTTTGTTGATGGGTGTGACTTTGATGAGGCCTCGAAGACTAGCACGCTTGCTGCCCTGCGGGCAGTCCCCAATGTGCTGCTTTCTGGGAAACACAGCATCCCCCTGGCAGAGCTCCCAGGACATTCAAGCTAACCACACTGAGAAAGCTTCTGGTTAGTCTTGTGGTAAGGCCTCACTGCAAAACTCTTGTGAGGAAGACTTGCAGGTTTTGAAGCTCATTGGTCCAGCGAGGCCATTCTGATGTGGACACTAGGTGCTAATCATGAAGGAGGGAGTCTGTGTTCGAAGAGCTGAGGACAAGGGACGATGGGGGACAGAGATGGAGCTAATGCCATAATTGCAACAGCCCCCTTTGAGGTTGAACAGTGCCCTGTCATTGGCAGATGTGGCATGGGATGAGCAAATTCTCCTTTTCCACAAGAAAAATCCTTTTGAAAAGCCACCTGATGATGCAGGAAGGCCTTCTTTGTGACAGTCAAGTCTTGTTTCATGCCATTACATAAGATGGGATGTTACAATGCATACAGGAAGATGTGATGATGTGGCATCATCCCAGAAGACATTTCGGGGCATTTTGAGTGCCCGGCTGCAAAATCAGGAGGGCTGGAAAATTTACCAAGGACAATTCAGTTAAGAGCTGAATCAGCTGGGCTCCACCAGCCTTTTAGGAAACTGCCTCATCAAATTCAAGTCCCATGTGTTTAGTTGAATGGGCCGCTTCTGAGTCTCTGGCCTGCTTGAAAGCAAGATGTTTTCACAGCAGCTAGCTAATGATAGCAATGCTTAGCATGACTACAGTGCTCTTCAGCTCAAAATACCTTCCTTTTAAATTAATGCTCAAAACCTCATGGGGCAGGGGAGTGTTACTGAGGCTGAAAAGAAATGGAAAGTGAGGGAGAAAGAAGGAGGAGGCTGTGATTCTGGTCATTGAGAAGAGGTCATTTGAGAGTTGAGGAATGTATCTCAGAACATCGACTCACGGGGAGAAAAAGGTCTAACCAGAAAATTTTATGCCTAAGGTTTCTTTGAAGGTGAACAGCAAAGTAATAGCAAATGTTGAGATAGTGCCAACATCTGTGCTGAATGCCCATATTGGAGAAGCTGGTAGAGGCTTTCAGAAAACAAAGGAGGTCCAGGGGGTTTAACCTCTACTTTCTTGCTCTGCAAGATCCTCTTTGCGTGGCCTGGGTCACTGGAGATATCCCAGCATTTGGCAACACGAATGCCTGGAGATTCCTCACAGAAGTGATGTCAGCCAGGATGTCCTTCAAGATGATCTCTGAAGAGTGGGGAGCAGTAAAAGGGAAAAAAATAACAACTTCAAAGACAGAGGGGGAAGTGTTTTAAAGGATTGACTAAAGCTGTGCACGATGGCCTTGGCAGTTTGATTAGAACGAGTATTTCGTATGAAAGTCCTGGCCTTGCTCACTTGCAGTTTTTGCTTTATCATTTAGCTTAATGGGCTACTAATTCAAAACCAGCTGTAAACAGGGCTAGCTATGAAAAAAATTAACACTGCCTGCCTGTGGAATTTAAGGATATATAATAAAAATAATCATAAAAAGAAAGAGCCCTGCGTTTTCCATCAGACAAAAATATTTGTCATTGAAAATTCTGCTTAAAAAAAAAAAACCACCCAAAATTGGAAAACTCCTCAAAACCTTACATCCCAAACAGCCTCAGCAACTTTAATTTCATATCCAAGCACAAGTTTCATTTGCAATACATATGATAATGGTGTTTAATTGGATTTATTTTTCCACACTAGGTTCCCAATGGCCTACTTTATTCCTTTTCTCAGCTCCTTGAATGTTATTTACAAATCACTCTCTGGGATTTAATTTTAATGGTAGCTTGATTTCCCTCCCCACCCCCCTCCTTTTTTTTGTAGGTACTTTTCTTTAATTGTATTTGTGGATTTGCCTTTTAAATAGGCAATTGTGACTACATCCTGAGCCTGAATAAGTTGCCAAGAGCAGAGCTTGATTTGAGAACGGCAGAGCAGTTAAACGGAGCTGGTGTAACACCCAGCACTTATTCTCCTTTTCATGGGAGTACCTGCAGGTGCTTTACTTGGACAGGTGCTCTTCTGCAAAACAACAGGGGTTCCTACTAACACTCCATCCCAGAGCTCTGCACAGACATTAACCATTTAGGCCTCTGATTATCCCATGAGTTGAGTGGATCTTCATCATATGGAGGCAAAACAAAACTACTAAGGAGCTCTAGGCCAAGATTTTTTTAAGTGATTTCGGGGACTGGCTGCCTTATCGTTGATTTAGTTTCAAACTTTCAGTTTACAGTACTTTCCAACACTGTAGCTTGCTTGCTGGAAGCACCTGGTCTCTGTGCTTTTTCAGAACCTCAAGGTCACATCCAAGCCCCGCATCTCATGTGGATGTTGGGGCCATGCTGCCTGGACCTGAGGCATGTTTGGGCAGCACCGGGACAGGAGAAGTACTCAGACCCTGTTTTGCCTTCATACCTTCTTCCCTTTGAATAAGCAGGCAGTATCGCCTCACCATGTGCCTCTTTTCATGCTCTCTGCCTCAAATGCAGCACTATGTGACTGGCAGACTTGGGGGGGTGTGACAGAGGAATGAGAAAACAAAAGTAAGTAGTTTGCACAACTTGAGTGAAAAAACCTCCTGGCAACAATTTAATTTTTAGTTTCTCACTTGTCCCTTCCACTGACTCTGCAAAATTTTAGGTGTGCACATGTTTTTGATACAAATCAAACATCTGGGCAAAAACAGCTTCGTACGGGAGTATGTATTAGGAGTAGGTCTGTCTGCAGACAAATTGAACCTCACTGAAGACTGTCCAGACCTGGGTGAGGATACAATGTCATGGCTCAAAGATTGGGTAAAGGTTTTTGCTGTTCAGTTGATTGTTTTTTGAAAAGGGAAGGGCAAGGGGAAGGATGAAGGTGAGCAGAAGAGACCAAATGACATATAGACAAGAAGGGAAAACCCTTATTATCCTGCATTTCTGAGCTGTTTTGTCCATCTCTAGATCTGAGTATTTGTCAGGATGACGGAGAATGACCCGGCTAAAGAGCTACTTCAACATAAAACATATACTGACCTGGAAAAGGATTGGGGAGTGTGGGTAAAACTCGTTCTAAGGGGGGAAAAAAAACAATAAGCAACATGCAGGAGAAAAGGACAAGCCACTTTTCACACCAAGCAAGCAGCAGATACAAACCTGATGGAGTTGTCCATCCCCCGATTAGATGAACTAGAGTAGGTTTCATATACAGAGCATTTTGCTAGCAACACACCTAATACACATCTACATCCCCTGGGACTGGGAGTCAGAGAGAAGTAATTTGAAAAACTAAACAAATAATATCCACACAGCAAGAGGGATTAAGCATCTGCAGTGAACGTAATTGGAGTTGATGGGCCATATCTCCCCTCTGACTTCCAAGATCACTCATGTCATCATACTACAGTTCCTCTTAGCTACACCTCTGGCTGGAAACTAGTCTTGGCAGAGAGGTCCTCTATGAGTAGTTGCTGCCTCCCCAGAACTTTTTTTACAATTTCTTGCCAGTGACAGGTGCCTTGAGGATCTGAGCATCTGAGTTATCCTGGTGAATCCTCAAGGGGACTCTACTTCTTTTGAGATTTTGTTTTCTGAGGGGAACAGAGTTTTTGCAGACTCATCAAACTCTAGTTGTACACAGAGCCTGCTGTTTTGTTTACAGGGCTTTTACAATGCATCCTTGTTATACGTCACAGCAGAACTTTGTTATACGTTACTGCTGGCTTCAGGCTTTACTTCATCCACACAAGGATCTCAGAAAAATTGCACAGACACTGCAGGAAATGGGTTTTGGAGACCTCAGTCTGAGGCTAACAGTTGTGTTAGTTCCATTTTACACATAGTGCAGCTCATGCACAGAGCAAGGAAGCAAGTTGCCCAAGGTCAGATGCTGAATGTTGGCAGAGCCAGGTGCAGAACCAAGAATACAAGCCCCCCAGGCCTGACTCTGATCACTGGGTCTCCTTTCATTACCTTCAGAGCTTGCTGGATGCCTCGTACTGACTGAGACAAGTTCCCACTCATGAACTGATCAATAGGTAGACATTAAGCTGTAGAGATATGCCACTATGCAACAGCTGATAGGCTTGGGGCAATGAGTTCTCTCCTGGCTTACCAGTAAGGATCATGCTAAGATCACTGCTGATGGACATAGAGCTTGGCAAGACACATCGGTAGTCCACTGTTATTCTCTGATCAGCCAAGGCCCGGTTATCTGGAGGCTAATGCTCTATATACAAAACCCTTGGTGCAAAGAGCTGGTTTCTGACTCGCTGGAGCTCACGGGGATGTAGCAGGTCAGGCCCATCCATGTGATACCAGCAGATCTCCTGCCCTTATGGTGGTAATGGAACTGTTTGAATCCACAGCAGGCACAGGGGAGATTGTCTCTTGCTTAGAAAATTCAGGGCTAGCCTGGATCTCTGTGTTTATGTAGCAACAGGGGACTATTGTTCTGTGAAAGCAGGCTGTTGTGCTGACATGACTTCCTTGTTATTTAGTTTGGTTAAATAACTCAGCTCCCCTTTACCTTCTTCCCGCACAGCAGGCTGCAGACTGCACAGCATAAGCAGTAAAAGCAAAGCACTACGGCCTCATTATTATGCTGCTTTCTACTCAAGGACTACCTCTGTTCCCCTCGCCCGCTGTGTGCTACCTTTATTGCTCCACCCTGGCTCATTAGCAGTGTCTCAGCCTTGCCCCATCTGGCTGTCACCCTAACCACTTTCCTTGAGTAAAGTTATTGACAGCTCCTGGGAAAACATCGGGTTTGCACTAGGGGCCACTGAGAGATTTCGGACACAGTTACGCTCCAGACCCTAGCAGCAACCATCATGAGCAAATGTTCAGGGACAACAAAGAGTGGGCAGAGAGTTAGGAGAGGGGATGTAAGTGTGTTCATGCAGCCAGTACTTGTGCTGGGACACCAACAAAAAATGACAAGTTAGAGGCAAGTGCCAGCTCTTCTTAGGAACGTGCCACTTGCCGCGATTAAAACGGCTGGACAGTAATGATAGCTCTACTCGAAGCTTCTGGAGGAGGCAGGGGTGGAATCCTGTCTGCTCCTGCTTCTAATTGGTACAGGCCTTACCAGCTGCTGCTTCACCTCTGCGTTTCCTTACTCCCTGAAAGGTGCAGAGGATGCAAGCCACAGAGGATGTGGCAGGGGACCTGATGAGGTGGCAGTCTTCTATAACTGAGACAATTTAACCAGCAGGACTGCATGAGGATGTGCAGCGCTCCTTTTGTCTCCTGTTTTATCCTCTGGGATAGGCTAGCTCTGTGGGAGGCAGAGGTCAACTACTTTGGAAAAGATTTCATTTCTTTTCTCTGCCTTGCTAGAATGCATCAGGTGCCTTGCCTGCTTCTGTGTGCTGGTGAGGGTGTGTTTTGTGCTTGCTTATACATCACACAGGTGCGTGCATTTGTGTACATACTCGTGTACACACTTGTACAACAGATGTGTATCTGGTATATATACACATATTTACACTTCTGTGTAGTGTGGCTTAAGATACAAATTTACTCATAATGCTTTTCACAGCACTCTGTTAGCTGAGTGGAATGAAAAGAAAACACATTCCCTCTTCCTAATATACTTAGGGAAAAAAAAACCCAACCTTTCCCTTCAGTTGTGGCACTACTTTTCACCACTGTTGCTCTGTGATGGCAGCCCTGGCTTGGCCTCTCTCTCTGGTAATTTAAACAGAGTTCTGTGTTACTGCCCCTTTCCTAGGTCTCACAGTATTTTGTGCTTGGGGGTTACAAAACCTGTTCCTAGGCTTTGCAGAGGTGAATCACCTGTCTTGCTAATAATTTCCTGTCAGAATCATTTCCTGTCTTGCTAATGCTGGAAAACATGGTCTTGCTTCCCAGCTGCTCACTGCCACAGATGTGTGATATGGCTTCCCCTTTTGCATGGGCTCTGGTGCTTGTTAGGCCCTTCCATGAACTAATTCAGCTCCGTATAACAACATAAAATGTTTGGGGGTACTTTGGGGGGTGGGCGGTAAAGCTTGGTTACTTTTTCACTGGTTTAGCAGATTCCACAGGCTCAGTGGATTGCCCGGCTGAGTACCAGAATATGGTAAACAACAAAAGCATGTGGCAGAGAGCAGGGTGAGCAAAAGGAGTGGGGAAGAAGGGATGGCAAGAAGCTATTAGATCAGTTGTATCATCAAACTGTACCTGAATACCCTCTCTGCAAATATATTCCATATTGCTGTTGAAGTCAGGTTCCAGGGTAAGACAGACCTTTGGTATGGCCATTTTTTATGTTGTTGTAAACTCAGTCTTCAGGAGCGAGATGTATAAATCTTGCCACCTACATCAGGCAGTCCTGCGGCTACATCCTTTAAAGAAGATCACTAGCTATCTATTCATACAGCTCAAGGGAGCTGCTTTTGTATTTTAATGTATCTTCTGTCTATGGCATTGACATCTAAGGTGCTTGGTCTCTCCAAGAGTTTTTCAATATTGGCTGAGATTTCCTGGAATGGTAGTCACCCATTTTTCTTTACTGCCAAGCTGTTCCTTCACATCATTTCGCTAGCTCCCCTTCTGCCCTTCACCTCAGGCAAAACTGCCAGTACCTCATTATTAACTCTCTGGTTGTTTCTTCACTCCTGGCTGCCATTCTTTTTTGTGCTGCAATGGGACACTGAGGAACTGTTGCTGTATCTGCTTCCCTAGTGGGATGTAGCCCTACAGTGAGCTTGCTCTCTATTTAAAAAAGAAATAAAATCTCTGATTCTAGGGATGAAAAACACTCCCAAGTATTTGACTATCTGCTGTACCTTGCAAAAACTTGGCACTACTTTATTTTTCTGCCTGGGTGTGTGGCTGGGACTGTGCATTACCTGTTATTTCAGCTACTGCATGATCACTGCAGCATTTTTTTCATCTGGGCTTGTAGGTTTTTTCAGGTGCTTTCTTTGTCTTTATAAGGCCAAAT
The DNA here is from genome assembly GCF_000710305.1 of Buceros rhinoceros silvestris. Lineage (NCBI taxonomy): Eukaryota > Metazoa > Chordata > Aves > Bucerotiformes > Bucerotidae > Buceros > Buceros rhinoceros. The sequence goes on from NW_010389107.1 coordinate 13,905, forward strand.
TCCCTTCACTCATTTCCCCCCGATTTGTTAACCTTAAAAATACCACCTGTAGCCTACCAGAATTTATTATTTTTTCTCCCTCTTCCACACTATCTAGAAGGAGAACAACGATTTCCTGAAATAATATGAAGCAATTGCACTTTGAAGAAATAGGGATTAACTAAGCTGCAACAATAGAAGTTAGGAACAGTCTGCTGAAAGTCATCTCTCAGCTTCTGCACCTCCGTTTTTCTGGCTCTTATGAAGTTCTCTAGTGTTTTCCATCATAAATAAGCCTTGAAATTCTAAGGTAAGAGTTATAAACAAAATTCAACAACCTGAAAGAAAAAAAGTTGTCCTCATACACATCAAAAGGAGGCTAAAACATGGCCCTCGCTGTTACAAGGCATCTTTAATAGTTGCCACATTCCTTCTGGAATAGTTAACGACAATTTCATGAGACCTCCTCAGGTCTCTTACAGGTTCTGCCACTCATTTTACGACCATGGGTAAACCACTTCTTCACTCTGTACCGTAGTTTCCTACTGCAAAATGGTGCTAACAACACTCACCCATTTCTAAATAACTTGTGATGTTAAAATATTCATTGCTAGCGAATTCTTTGAGATCCTCTGAGGTGAAGTTCTGAAGTCACGCAAAATGCTTTTCTAGCAAAACCAACCCCCCCAGCTAAAATCACATGTGCATACATATTATTATTGAATTTCATCTTATATTTTGTTTCAGTGATGCATTTCAGCTCATCTGTGTAACAGGAACCAACAGAGAGGGCCAAATTTAGAATTCAGCCACAAATAATGGATTCTAAACTTAGCATTATATTAATATCAGCAAGAACAAATCTGGAGTATTTGAAAATTGTGTTCCAGATTGCTGCCTGAGGATTTTATTTGAATCTCATGACAGTCACAAGACCAGCATGAAAAGACTTTCAGAGCAGAAATTTGCTTTGTGTGCTGCAATGCTACAGAAAATCAAATATATGTTTTTTTTGTGATAATATCTGTTCTTTAGGAAAAAACCTTCCATATAAAACACCCAAATTTTGCAAAAATTCAAACTGCCTTGAAAACAATCCAGAGATGGTAAACAAAGAGTGTCAATGGATTTATCCTTTTGCACTACATCTGTTAAAAAATAACCAAATCAAAATGCTGGTTTTCTGATAGTTTGATTGATTAATCTGAACACACACACACACACACACACACACACAGCAGAAACTAGACTAAACTGCGTCCCATGCTAAGATTGCTTTACACAGCTTATCTTTTTTTCTGTTTAAAAGGACATGCAGGTCATGGCCTGAGTGTTTTAATTCAATCTGGGACTGTCAGAGGAATACGGTCCTAAGTCACTTCTGTGTCTATGTGGCCATTCGTGTGAGTGGGTCATTCTGCTGCAGTCTATTTCTGGTGGCAATAACAACGTGTGGTCCATGTCAAGTCCACGTTTTGGACCTGGAACTGGGAATTGCATTTCGAATATGCCACAGTTTGTATGTGTGCATGGGCGGCAGGTGAGCAGCGGGGCCTCTGTAGGGTCAGGTTTGAATCAGCTGCAAAATTCAGATCCAGCAGGTAACTCTGCTCTAGAGTTTGGTCTAGTCCCAACTTCTGTCCCAACCTACTATGACAAACTCAATAATTAAAAGGTAGCAGAATGAGATCCAAGGAATTTTATTCCATATTTCATCTGCTGATTACCTTTCCCCCATGTTCCTTGTGGTATGCCCCTTTACATCATTCTGTCTTTTCCCACTTCTTTCCCTTCCATTTTCAAACTCATTTCTCTTTCTTTTGACTCTCTTTTGTTCTCCTCAGGCTTGGTGGCTAGTTCTCTCCATCTCTCTGAATTACTTGTCATTTCTCAGCTGTCACGGACCCTCTGAGCCCTGACCTTATGTCTCCTTATTAAAAGGGCTGTCATTCTAAAGGGAGTTTTGTTTCCAGCTTTAAAACAAACATGTTTTTATTATTTTAACAAAATCTGACTTCAGCAAAGAAAGTCAATCAAAAGGCTTGACTGTAAGCCTTTTAATTTGGCTGTGTTTGTGTTTCACGGCAAGTATGAACATGCAGATATCTGAAGCAATGCGATGAAAGCCATTTCACGGCTGGAGGTTTGGGGGTGGCAAGTGGATGCTTTCCTGAGTTTTGGTCACCGTGTGCTTCCTACACAGCCTGGTCTTTGTGAGAGCAACCTGGACCTCCCTTCACCCTCTCCCATACTTACTGTAAAGATATAGGCTGGCATTTGTGACTCCCAGCTTGTTGGCAGCCACGCAGGTGTAGTTGCCGTAGTGTTCCTCAGTGACATTGGCCACCATCAGCAGAGACTGGCTTCCCGTGCTCTTTATCTCCAGACCATTGGCACTGTTTATCCTGGGAAGACAGGAGAAGAGGTGTATAGTGCAATGGCAGTTGTGTATTGGGAAGGAAAACACTGCCCAGCAGGCAGTAAACCAGTCATTCAGCACATCTGGCAGGTGAGTATGGATGGAGGCAGGAAGGAGACGTGAGAAGAGACCAAAGAAGGCATTTATGGAAAGCAGGAGGCAGGAATGAAAGGAAGAAGGAGAGCAGTGGGGTGAAATGCCATGGTAAAGCAGTGGAGAAGCAAGAAGAGTTGAGGGAAAGGGATGAAGCCTTATCCAGTGCTAACACTTGGAAATGAACATACCATGGCTAACTGAGGGCTACTCTGCACCTGAACTAAACAATTTCAGTGGAACATACCAATTCATGTGTTCCAATATGTGCAAATACCAAAGCTGTGTCACCCCTGCGCCTGTGCACGTGGGTCGGGTTAAAAACTAGGATAATAACACAACGATCTTAATGCAAGGTAAATAAATGCTCAGGTATAAGGGACAGAGCCCTTTTCTCATTTTCTCTCATAGGCAAATCTGGGTGGCTCAGCTCACACAGATGAGGGAATCTTAGACCTCAGCAGCTTCTTTCTCCAAATGAAGGCACCTAAAGTGGCATTATCTGCTTGGAGACTAACACTGCCTATTTCTTTTTTTTTTTGTCTGTGTCATACACTATTTAAGGCATAGACATCGTCAGGAAGAAAGCATTATCGATGTCTTAATTGTGCATTGGCCCATAACTGACTTAAAGGCAAGAGCTCCATCCTCTGTGGTTCCTTCAGCATCCCCAGTGCAAAGAGGGATTGCCGCCTTCACCCCATGCTGGCTCTGCCGAATCTGATGGGACCATCGTGACTTACACGGTTTGTGAAAAGTAATCTGTTTGAGAAGATGAGTTGGGGAGGATGATAGGTGATTCTCTAAGGATCCTTTATAGAGTGGACTGAAAAGGACAGAAAGGAAGAGGTGAGCTAAAAGTCTTACCTGGTATCATCTCTGTACCACTCAAAATCAGGCGTGGGCACTGCTGATGCCTCGCATCGGAGTAAGGCTTGTCGTCCTGTGGCCGCTTCATTGCTCTTGGATTCTGTGATGGTGGGAGGGTCTGCAGGAAGGAAACACATTGTCACTTCATATGCTTCCAAGTGGAACAAAACAGTGAAACTATGTCAGGGCTGGCTTCCTCATGCGAACCATTTAGGCCAGTGGAAGCCCAAGGTTGCTGCTTGCTGTGGCAAACGCTGTCCCCTGCCCGTCCCCAGATAATACCTACTCTTTGAACTCTTCCTAATACACCATGTTGGCATCACTCCTTACATGTGCTTCTGTTCAGCGACACTGAATAAAGTTCTGTCATAAACGCACAGGCATACAGAGGCAGAGTTAAGGTTAATGACGGACTTCTGTAATTTATGAATATTTACTGCAGATCTCTAGTTCACATGGGCTCATCAGAGAGAAGGTGAGAGAAAGACTTCATCAAGGGTAAAGGAAGACAGCAAAAGTAAAAGGAATAAAGTAATTTAACACTAGCATGAAAATTGTTTTCCATACAACCTCTCTGCCTACATGTCAAAAATATAATAAGAAAGGAAAGGACTGAGGCAACATGTGTGAGACAGAAACACATTCACAGCTTAAAAAGGAAGAGCTGTAGCAGAAGCTGTGTGTGTAACTTTGAGAGCCATAACACTTGTTGAGAAACTTCCCTTATGCGTCTAGTCACAAATCCTGCCCAAACCTTCCGGGACATCATGCTTTGTCACAGGCTCCAAGAGGGCTTGCTCTGCGTGAAGCTTGCCCTCAGCGCAGTGCAGTGCTCCCACCTCTGCTGGCTTTGAAGACTGAGAGCTGTGCCATGGGCAAACAAAACATGGGAAATATATTGGTGTGCTCCACGGGAGCTAGGTCTCAGTGCTGGCTGGGCGCTGCATAAGGCAGGCACCAGCATCCTCAATCCCAGCCCCACGTTCAAAATGTTATGTGACAAGCTTTGTATGTTAAAAGGCAGAATACTTCCACCTGGCTGCTGAGAGGGTTCAGGAAATAAGGGAGTTGTCTCTCATCACTAATACTTGCATACCCTGAGATTATGGGGCTGCAACTCAGCTACTTTGCTGAGTTACTGTAAAGCATGCCCTGAGTGTTCAGAGTACAGCTCCACCATCTGTACCCATCCCAGCACTGAAAGGCCAAAAAAAGGAATCAAAACGGATTGTGTCAGTCAAAGAAAAAAATAATTCTGTCTACAAAATGTATGGAAAGAAGTTTGGTTGTGAACATATTAGCCATCTCAATGTGATCCCTTTCCTGACCTTAATCGGGATTTTATGCAGGGCTTTAGGGATATTGCAGCGCGCCCTCTAACACCATAAATATTAATAAGTGTACATAAATAGGATCCTACATTCAAAGGCTGTGGGTTCATGTAAATATTTTAATTTGGAAATGAGGGGAGGTAATAAAAGGATAGTGAAGGTGATTTTTAAAGCATCCTTCTCCATTTCTTTGGTTTGAACAGCGAGACAAACCTTCTCCATTTCATTGATTCTAGCACAAGAGGTGAGTCACAAAATCAACAAGCATCTTTCTGTGGGCCTAGAAAATTACCCTGGCAGGTGTGTGCTCCCCAGGCTGCTGCCAGGGAGCCCAGCCCCTTGCTTTGAGCAGTCCCTGCTTTAGCCACCCTCCTCAGTTTTTTTGAAGGACGGAGTCCAGACAGGTGGACAGGCCATACCTCACCTGCCACCACTTTTGTTAAGGCACTGCTGGCCCTGAGGCTGTCTGCCCCGCAAAGGGCAGGCTGCTTGCTACAGTGCTCTCCCAGGAGAAGGAGCAGGCGGTGGCCCTGAACAAACCAGCCTGTTGTTCTCAGAAAGCAGCTGCTCTGTGTTTAGCTGTTTGCTGATGGGAAAGCCAGGAGTGGGTTCCTTTTAGCTATTCTCCTGCTACTCTTCCTCAGGCCTCAGTTTCCCTACCTGTGATGTGGAAGGGCCATTACTTGGGAAGCCTGAAGGTGGTAGTGTGAGACCAAAGCAAAGCGAGGACGTTCTCTCCTGCAGTCCCGGCTGACAAACTACATGCTTCACAGGTCAGCAGATGATAAGAGATGTCCAGGAAGATCCTGAGGTTGGACAGGTCCCATTTTTCAAATTTACTGTAGTTTTCCCACTTTCTGCTGCTTGTGGTATAGTTTAAAGAAGCAAGATAAGGAAAGATGCATGCAAATGTCTAGCTTTCATTCCCCAAACAGGATGGATTTTTCTCCATCCTGCAGGGCCCTCATGACCTCTTAGGTTTTCTTCCTTTGTTTCAAAAGGAAAGATCAGTCCTGAAGGAATTTATAAGTTGCTTATATTACAAATTAAGCCACATCATAGTATTACAATTATCACATTATATTTTCATATATTCCAATAGTAAAAATGTTTAAGATCTTATTGTTATATAGTTATTACGAATTGAAATGAAGGCAAAATCAAACATTCTGAATTTATACAAACAATCTGTTTCAACCGTGCTAAAAGCATCATTGAAATTATGCTTCACATAAATATTTGAAAATATTAATTGGTTCTTATGAAATGTCTCAAGTTTATAAACTCAGCTGTTTTGTGAGGAAAAAGCCCTCAACAGCTTTAGTGCAGAAAATCTGCTATTACAGTTTTGCATTAATGCCAAATTTGGCCCATGAAGCAGGCAGTGTTAAACCACTGACACCCAATTTCTAAGGAAATTATAAAACCCGTGTGGATTCCGAAGATGCTGCAGGGAGCCTATAACCTTGACTTCTAAGCAAGACAGACAAGTTGATCTTTTGTGATGGCCCAAAGGGAAAGAAAGAGACAAAAAGCAAGAATGGTATTAGAAGGTGCTATAATCACCTGTGGTGGAAAATCAGACTGGAATGGGCTGAAGACCTGCTGCAGTCAGCTCTTTGCCCTAACCCAGTCCCCGAGAGTGCTGCTGGTGAATCAAGGCCATACATATGCACCCTGAAACATGTCTGTAACTATCTCCAATTTCAGTTGAAGTTAATATACTGGTGTGTAAACTGAAGAAGGTCAGGGAAGGTTTTACCTCCCATTCATCTGTCCCTGCTGCAGAGGTATTAGCCTCCAAGCAAGGAAGCAGACGAGGTAGATGGGGATATTCACTTTAAATCACTCCAGTGCCAAAGATTAGCCATAAAAATATGGACATGGGCATATGGACATGTAAGATTATTAGGGTAATGGAAGTCTGGGATATCTTATATCACTGTGAGAGAAGCACACCAGCAGAGTGAAGCGGACATCTGTCTAGGCATATATGTGCCATGGGATCCACGCCCGCCTCATACGGGTGTGGAGGTGAGCCATACAGCTAACTGTGCCTCTTGGTGTTTTTAGGTGGATTGCCGTATCCTTTGGTCAGGTCCTTTTCTGTATTGCATTGGTACATGGAGGGTCTCTTAGAGAGGGCTTTATTCTAATGACCTGAAACCAGCATGAAAGTCATTAACACATGCCTCTACCACACTCTCCCAAGGCCTCGGGGCTGTGATACTCATGAGGCACTGCTGAGATGGCTGGGTGCAGGCAGGCGTGTATTTGCTCTGAGCTGGCTGAACCCTCTCTTATCTCTCCTTGCTGCCTTGCTGAAGCTTCTCTTCACGCTACTTCACGTTCTTCCGAATATCAGTGAGTGAAAACAAGGCATCACCAGTGTTTCTGAGGGCAGAGGCAGGGGCAACTCACAGCTACTCTTTTTTTTTTTCTCTGTCTCTTTTTCTTTCTTTTCTTATATGTAACCAGGTTTAAAGCAAAACTATACCCTGTGATAAGTGTCTGGTTGCACATAGTTTCCTCAGCAGCACTGCCCCTCCCCTCCCATTTCAGATCATCTAATATAAATCCATAAAGGCTTCTCTGTTTATCCTAAAGTCATCACTACCCGTGGGCAAAGCCCTCCCTGTTGACATGCTGCAGTTGCGATGTACTCACAGTTCACAGTGACCCGGACTTGCTTGACATCTGCTGAAGCAACCTCGTTGGCAGCTTTGCATTCGTACTTGCCCGATTGCTCTCGCGTGATCCCTAGGATCTCCAGATACTCTTCCTCGCCTTCAAATTCTCTGCCTGGTAGGACAGAAAAATACAGATGGTGGCTCTGTTAGGCATTCAGATTTAGGGAGTCTTCTGCTTAATTGTTACAAAGGAACAATCTCAACAGGGATTCTGTAAATAAACACTCATGAGTGATTTTAAAGTTATTTCAGAAAACATACCAGCAAGATACTTGCAGTTTTTTCTAGTTATGGAAAACTTGGGTTCTGAAAATCTGGAAGGAAGCGTACAACCAGTACCAAAGCGCTGCATCCCACAAACTGTCCATCCCAGGAAGCAAACCCTGCATTATGTAAGACCTGTGGACGTTCACTGGTGTGATAGCTGAGTACCAGGGGAGATTAGTCAGCCTGTAGCCAACAGACTGGTTCAGGGCTAGTGGCTCCTCAGATGCAGTGATGTATTGTCAGCACCCTTTTCGTATGCACCCGTTTTTTCGTATGAAATTTAATAAGACCAAGTGCAG
>NW_010389108.1:0-13016 GCF_000710305.1 Buceros rhinoceros silvestris
CAAGGAAGCTTCAGCTCAAACCAGAACAGGAAGTCAGCACTTGTTTTTTCAAGTAGCTGCATGTAGTTCATGTTCTCTTTTGCTTTCAGCCTGTCCAAGCTGCAGTTGAAGACTGGAGACTTAGACCCGCGTTTGTTTTCCCGACTGAGGCACCTGCAGAAACTTGATCTCTCTGATAATTTACTGGACAAATTTCCCAACAGTCTCACCCTGCCCGATCTGCGCGTCCTAAACTGCAACAACAACAAGCTGGAAGATGTAACTGCTCTGAAACAGTTCCCTCTGCTGGAGGAGTTAACCTACGAGAACAACGTGTACCTGACAGTGAGTTACTCCCATTCTTACAGGCCAAGGCATTAAGCAGAGGGAGGAAACAAGCAGCAGTTATGCCTCCTTTGTGGATATTGTTCTTGGGCAGTGAGCGTTAGGGCGACTGAGAGAGCAGCCAGGCTTTGTGCGTGCCTTCACCAGCCTGCGCCGCTGTTTACCAGCCTGCAGAAGTCACTTGCCCAAAATGACTTGGATACTAAAATCTGGGTATCCTGAACTGCTGACTCTCCAGGCCAGAGTCCTGTCTTAGGGGGTTATCAGGCAGGGTATCTCGTGCTTGTGTAAAATACAGTAATGACTGTGTAGAAAAGTCCTTCTCTGTTAGTTTTAGTGCCTCCTGTGCTCTGGGAGAGCAAACTTGGTCCTCTGATGAGGGGTTAAACTTGGTGATTAGTTCTGACTTGTCCCAAGAGGCCCTGCTGACTGTATGCTTTAAGCATCCAAAACTGTAATTTTAATTGCGCTTTAAACTGGAGTCAGCCACCATTGCTGTGCACACTGGCAGAAGTGTATGTGTGGCTGTGTGGTAAACTGGATTGGGGAACTGGGCTGGCCTAAAACCCGTCTGATCCAAGAGAGCCCTCCAGTTCATTTGCTGGAGGCAGGACTCGCTCAGGGTGGAAGGCTGTGGACCCTGCATGGCCCTTGGGCTGGAGCATGTGAGCCTGGCTTACCTGCCACCACCTTGTGTTGGCTGGTAGCAGTGCAAGGCTCCTGTCTGCTCTGCAAGGTCCCAGCTCATAGCAGGTTAAGTTACATCTAAAAGGTGAGATTTGAGTTGGAAATGCTGAGATGTTAAGGAGTGGCTTTCCCTGTCTAAATGTATTCTCATCCTTGGCTGCATTTTAATAAGGGACTACAGCCAAAGCAAGTACCACGGAGATGATGTCTATAACCGGTGTCTCCTCTTTGTAGCTCAATGATGACTATAAAGTAATGTTTCTTCTGCAAAACCTCCGGCTGCTCAACGGCAAAGATATAACCAAACTGGCCAATCACGTGAGGCGCGTCAATAGCCGTAAGCTCACCAGCAAGGTAAGACGTGGGGCACATCCTTAAGCTTGATACCCCTGAGCAGTCACTAAACACGGTTTACTCAGTGCAGTGACAGAGCTGCAAACAAACACCAGAGGAACTGGGTTTCTTGTTGGCTGGAGTCACAGTTTGAATGCTGATAAAATAAATGGAAGCAGTGCCATTGAGTAGCTGGCAGAGCCTCAGGGGTGGCAACTTCTTAAATGCTTTCAAAAGCCGTCTTGTGTTTTTCTGCTCTGGTTTTCTGTAGTGTTAGAATCAAAGAATCACAGACTGGTTTGGGTGGAAGGGACCTTTCAAGATCATCCAGCCCAACCCCCTGCAGGGAGCAGGGACATCTGAAACCAGAGCAGGGTGCTCAGAGCCCCAAGGTCCAACCTGACCTTCTCCAGAAGTTATTCTGTTGAATAAGTTCAGTCTTTCTGCCTAGGTTACTGCTCACTGGGAAAAATTCTTCCGTGACCAACTTCCTGAGAAATATACAGCTGAGCAAGTGAAGTCCATCAAGAAGAAGTTCCTGCAGTCGGTACAAACCAACGTAGTCTATGGGCCCAGCTCACTCAGCGAATTCACCCGCTGGCGGGTAGGTTACGTCTCACTTACCCTTCTGTGCTTCTGGGCCAGGCTCTGCAGGCTGACTCCGGGCAGATGAAAACGCTCTGTGGAGCTGGGTTCAGGGTATCCAGGCTCTTGCAGGCAGGTGGTGTCACTGCCTCTGGTTTTCTTCACTGCTGTGTTAAGCAATTCCGGAAGCAGTAGGACTAAATGTGCACCAAGTTGCAATGACTGTTATTAAACATTGTGTTTTAATTCATAAGCAATAATGGTAGTTGTACTAATTAACAAGACTGCAGTATCCTTAGTGCTTAATTATTTGCAAATAACTCTAAGGGCAACCCTTAGTCTTGATGGAAACGTTATGAAAGGAGAAAAGATAATGACAGAGCTGTAGTAACTACTCCCAGTGGGGAAAGACACAGTGTCATTTGTAAGATACGTTTGAATTGTGCGTACGTGCCATTGGGGCTCCCGTCCCTCCTTTGTCGTGTTTCATGGCTGTGCTGTTGTGTTCGCAAACATGTGCCCTGGATGCCCATGACAGAGGGCAGTTCTGGGGTCATGCAGTGTTGGCTGAGGACTCCTCCGTCGCTTGTGAAATACACGTAGAACAGTGGAATTGGAGAGTAAAAGCTGAAGCAAAGCAGCTCTTGTCATTCCACATCAGAGTCTGACTGCTGTGGCTTTTCGTTGTCTTTTTTTTTTTTACATATCCATGTATTTGCTTCTAAGGTGAAAATGATTGCAGAAGAGTTCCTGGCATATTCCCTGGGTCTGGAGTTAAACACAGATCCTGAACCTGAGGAAAAGACAGAAGAGAATGAGGAGGAAAGTGCAGAAAGTCCCAGTGAAGCTGCAGAGGATGTGGGTCAGGTGAGTGATCTTTCCAGTTACATTAACAATGTCCTTTTTGTTCCTTACGAGTTCAGTAACACTTGTCAGTTCAGATTTGCGACCCTCTGGTACCCGCAGGGGTGCTCTCAGGCTCCAGCCTGTACTCAGCAGCTGAGGCTTGTTCTTCACGGCCAGATTGAAGCTTTCCCAGCAGTGCAAAGGCTGATTTGCTCTCCAGGAGGAGAGAGCTTCCATTCTCATGGGAGACCCGGAAGATTTCATGAGTATAGTCCCACTGAGTCCTCCTCTCCTTTGAGGAAGGGGTATTTTCAGCGAGAGAAGTGGGCTGGTGCATGGACAGGCTGTGATGGTTGGTACTTGCCTTCTCTGAAATGGCTGCAGACTGAACCCCGTTGGTCTGTGGGCCAGATGTTTTTCCACATCGTATGTAAATCACAAGGAACTGGGACAAGAGAAGAGGGATGAACATGAGGCTGGCTCTGTGGTTTTCATAAGCTTCTGCCTCCAGGAGCTCTGCAGCTCTGGGCCGGCTCATTCTTGGAATGCAGGCTGTAACCGTGGGAGGCCTCTTGCCTTTGAATAATTAATGTCTCTGACTTAAAAATCATTGGTACATCTCGGGGAAGCTAGAAACCTGCAGAAACTGGTAACTTGCCTTATAGGTCACGGTAACGTCCAGCAAGAGGAAAAGAAATCATTCAAAATCGGGCTCTGGAAACAAGAGGTCCAAGTCGCAGGCAAACACTGAGGAGCAGGCTGTAGTTAATCCCAGAAAGTCCAGTCGCATACAGGGTGACCCAGCTCCTGATAAACCAAGAACATCGAACCAGCCAGCCAAAGAGGCAACCCCTGAGCCGGAAGCTGAAGGGGCGCAGAAGAATGGAGAGCAGTTTCCCAAGGGGCAAAGCAACAGAAGGTCCAGCCAGCTGACGGGGGAGCAGAAAAGCCAGGAGCAGGACAATGGAGTCGTTAGCTTGACCCCAGTGAAGAACTCCAAGGGCAAGGTATGTTCATCAGCCCCCTTGGGACTGGCCTTCGGCCTCTTGGTTTAGTGGGAGGAGCTGCCTGCATTCAGATTTCGTCGGAGCTCTGCGCAGCATGGAGCTCATAATTGGCCAGATATATTGTGAGTTACGGTTTTTGTTCTTTTTTTTTTTGTTTGTTGTTTTAAATCTCTCAGAGGCGTCAGGGAAGGCCTCCCCTGGAGACAGTGAATCCCCTGCAGGGGATGGATGGATGGACCAGCGCTCTGAAAGCCTGTTCTTAGAAATGGGACTGGCATGACTTGTTCAGGTCAAACTGGTGGCTGCATGGGGAAAGGTGTTTCCCCCTCAGCTCAGCTCAGCCCCGTGGGGATCTACAGGGTTTTTCACATTTCTCTGCAGCAAGAAATGGGGGTCACTGCTGGGGTCTGCTGGACACCTCTTTTCTAAACAGCTGCCTGCTGGTTTAGGAGTCTTGAGCATTGGTGGCACCTCAGTCTCTCCTGTTCTCTGTAGCACAGAAGGGCTGAAAAATACTTCAGTTTAAGTCAGATTGCTGTGTTCAGTGGAGGGTCCTGTCGAGGCAGTCACAGGCAAACGGCTGTCAGGGGAATGAATTTTCTAAATGTGGATGGTTTATTGTAGGAGGATGTCAGTGCAGAGCCATTGCATTTTCTTCAGTGTCACAGTAAAGGCAACAGCCGCGAGGATTTTAAAACGCAGCTCTGGTCCTGTGTCTTCGAGCCATTGCTAGACTGTGGAGCCAGGAAAGGTGAGCTCTTACAGAGGTCTGCAGGATTCCCAGAACCACCCGGCTCTGGAATCCCAGCGGACTCCATGTGCTAGACCCCTGCTCCTCCAAGCTGTAGTCTCCGCTGTCAGGAAGAGACTTGCTTACGTACTTGTTTGACTTTGAAAACAGGAGGTTGGGAGAGCACCAGGCAGTGCTAAGCTGCAGACTTCGCGCATTATCACTGAACCTGGGAACTTCTCACCCGTTCTTTTCGTCTTTCAGATCCCATTGTGAGCTCCTCCAGAACCGTGGCGACATGCGGAGGGGAATCCGTCTGCCTCATTGATTGTGAGACGGGGACGGTGCTGAAAAAGTATAAGGTGGCTACAGAGGTAGGTTGCACGTGGGAAGAGTAAGCGTTAAATAGGAACCCCGTAATCTGCTGGAATTACCTATGGGTATATAATAAAGGATACTACAGAGGGTTCTGAAAGGGTAGCATGGTCAGGTCTTAAAAGGATGATGAGAGATAATAAACATTTCTCACTTATCCTTCTAGCCTGGTTTGGTGTCATTTTTGGTTTAAAAGATTTGTCTGCCTCTCTTCACCTTGCACAGACACACTGTGTGCACCCAGGCTGCCACCACTGCTTGAGAGCACAGAGGAACAACGTCCTGTTTGGATAGCTAGTGTTCTTCTGAGGGTGGTTTTGAGAGTCCATGCTCAAAGTCGTGTCCTTTCACCTGAATAGCTCTCGTGATCGTTGTCTTGCCTCTGAGCTAACAGCCATCTAGCCACGGGGTCTCTTTGACGGTGTTTTTGGTCTCTGTCGCAGGAGTTTTTCAGTGTTGCATGGACCACCCTCACAATGGTCATCAGCAACAGTCAGAAAAAATCTCATAATATCTTGGCGGCTGCTGGGAGGAGAGGGATTGTCAAACTGATCCACGTGGCAGCTGACTTCTGTTATGGAGAGATAAAGGCTCATAAAAAGCCCATTGCTACGGTCTGCTTCAGCCCGACTCGAGAAACTCACCTCTTCAGTAAGTCAGAATCTCTTTAGCTTAACGTAGAAAAGGTCAGGCTGCCTTAACAAGGGGAATTGTCACCGGCCCAAGCAGGTGTGAGTAAGGACTGCGTGGACAGGCGTTACGACGTGCTGTCAGTGAGGCAGCCGTCTACAGAAGGTACACGTTGTTTCAGCCAGAGCCTGGCTCTTTAGCTGAGGTGCAGCAGCTCCTGTTCCTCTCTCGGCAGCTCCCAGGGTGGCTGTCACCCTCGTGTTAGCCATAAACAAGTCCAGTTGTGGGTCCGTTACACAGGGATGAGTGAGAAGAATGATACCAGAGCAGCCTGCTGGGGCCAGACAGAGCGGGCAGCTGGCGGGGCTGTCCTCGAGCCCGGCAGCAGGGGCAATGCAGCAGAGAATGGGCTGCGGGCTTCCTTTTTTCCCAGCGAGCAGAACTATGCGCTTAAATGCTTTTGAATAAATGAAAACTTAAGTTCTGTGCCTCATCAGGTCCTGATGTAGAAGATGGCCCACAGAGGCCGAGGCTTTTGGACATCACAAATTGCAGCAGGCCTGCAAAGTAGGGGGTTACAGAGCCCTGCAGACCGCACCTGCACCCACAGCACATTGTTCCTCTTGCCTGCAATTACCCACATCCTGGAGTGGTTAGAGTGCTACGTGAACCATGGAAAGTGGAATTTTTTTAAAACACAATGGGTATTTTTCCAGAAGACACTCAAGAGCGCAAAAGGAGAAGTGGGAGGGGTAAGGAGGTGGATAGTGCATCCTTATAGTGGCATGGACATCCATGTGATGGCTCGTTCTATGGCATAGAAAAACATACAGTAACAAAGTGAGAGCCTGTGCATGCCTGTCTGGGGACTGACCTGTCCACCCTGAGTTTGAGGGGTGCCATCTGACGAGGATCTCAGTAAGCTGTCAGGATGGTTTCTGCTCTCTGTCTAGAGCTTGGTGACAAAGACACGAGTGTCTTTCACGCTGACTTACCCCGTGGGAGCTGCTGGGGATGTGAAGGCAGAAAGCCGTGGATATGTACTATGAAGTGGTTGGAGCTCGTATTTTAGATTCCGTTAGAACCCATGACCAGAAACATGAGCTTCAAGGGGCACTAATGAATGACCTCGTGAAGCCACAACTTAGTAACGGACCCCAGGAAACAAACTGTTTTATCTGCTCCTCTTAGAGCACAGGATAAGAATGCAAATTACTGCCTGCGCGGTGCTGAGCGAGGAGCCTCGCTGACTGCTGCTGTGCTTTAACGAGCTCTCTGATGCCACAGGCTTAGGGTGTCACAGCCTGTGACGTGGGTAGAATTGCCAGCTAGCACGAGAAGAGTGAGATGAGCAGCAGTGTCACTACCTGCTTCTCTTCTGTGTCCCACAGCCGCATCCTATGACAAGCGAATTGCACTCTGGGATATTGGGATTCCAGACTGCGACTACAATTTCAAAGCAAGGTAAAGGTTCGAAAACGGGATGCCAGAGTCCAGGAGCCTGTAACTACCACGCCGCAGCACCACTTAACTGCTTGTCCTCTCTTTGTTTTGTTTTAGCCAGCTGCTGGTGCTGGAAGCGGTCTCCATCCCCTTACGCATCGCCCTGGTGCCCCCCTGCCCAGAGCAGTACCTGCTGGCTGGCTGTGAAAGCGGCTGCTTCGCCTGGAACATAAAACTGGATAAGGACCAAAAAAACAGGTGAGCTGGGGGCAGTTTTCCATAACAAGAGGAGACAGTCCTAGCAAAGGCTTCATTTCTAACCAAGGAGGTCTGAGCAAGAAAAGCAGCACATCCTGCCACTCTTAGAGCATACTCCCCTTCCCATAGCAGCAAGAAAAAATGCTGGCCTAACGCTAAAGAGGCGGTCAGGGACTGCAGCCCTGAGCTGGCCGGGGTGCTCCAGCCTACCAGCATTGCTGGCTGCTCGGAAGGAAGACTGAGACCAGTGTAAAGCAGCACCCTGAGACTTAAGGGCGTTTCACCCTGAAGTAGCATAAGGGAGCGTAAATTCTTGATGCCGCTTCCAGTCTCACACCAGTTCTACCCAGCTGCTGGGACGTGAGGTTACCCAGGAAATGGGCACGCTGAGGAGCACAGCAAAAAAAGCAAGCAGCAAGTGGAGTCAGGCCCTGCTGACAGATCCTGATAGTGGTGCTACACCACCAGGTGACGTCAAAACAGCAGATCCTTAAGCAGAGAGGATCCTGCTGTACTTACAAACCCAGGTGGCCAAAAGCTTAAGATCAAGTGGGAATTTATCTGGGAGACACACAAGAGACTCAGTAACACACGGATTTCCTGCTGGGTTCTGTTCCCCTGCTGCCCGGTCAGGAGGGGACTCATGTCACCTTTCCTCCCCACTGCAGGCGTTTCGAAGCCATATTCCAGTTTCCTGATGAGGATGGAAGCATGACGACGTCTCACAGGGTTGACGGTTTGGCTTTTCTGAATGATGATGTTGTTGGTGAGTATCAACACAACAGCCCCATCCAGAAACACGGTCGGGCTCCTCAGTGTGTTGCAGGCCGAAGCCAGCGTCATAAGCAGAGGGACCGCATGGGTGGGACTGCTGCTTGACATTTTTGGGGGCTACCCAGAATGGAGTTGTCTCCCAGAGTCACTTTTCTTTCTCTAAAATGTGGGCTGCAGGTGCAAACCCATCTCAGCAGGACCGGAGCACCGGGGCCCATTCCTGAGGGCATGCTTGGCCGAGCAGTGCCGGAGTGGGGGGCAGGAGAGCTCCTTCCTGCCCGGGGGCTGGTGGCAGGGGCATTGGGGGTTCCCGCATCTGGGAGAGTGCTTAAAGCACCAATTGGGTCTTTCTGAATAACGCAGGCTTGCCCTGCGGTTCAGGAACACAAGCATGGGACTCAAAACCCCTCTGCAGCATCCTGAAATCAGGTAAAGGAGGTGGGGGCAGTTGCTGCTGGAATCAGGTCCCTGGGATCAGGTACCTTAAAAGCCACTTTCTTGCTGCACCATCTTCACCTCCACCTGCACCAGCCTTTGTCCTGAGGCACTTCACTGATGCCGCCTCTCCCATCTGCCTTGCCCAGTTTCCAAGAGCTCTAAACCGGGGTGCATATACTTGTGGAGCTGGAGTCGGTCTTTTGACACGAAGGCGAAAGGCTGCCAGCGAACGGTGTCTGCGGTTATCCTTGCCGAGCTGGAGTGGTCCATGACAGACCTGTCCTACCTGACACTCAGCACATGCCCAGGTAGGCAGCACCTTCCCCAGGGTGGGCAGTGCTGTGGTGGGCACAGCCAACCGGGTCAGGCTTGTGCCTCCCCTTTCATTCGTTGGAGGAGCCCGTAGTTCCAGGCAGGGCTGGATTTCAGTCCCTGTCAGAGAACCGGAGAAGGGTGTCGGCTGGAAGAGACCTTTGAGCTACTCGAGTCCCCACTGCCCCCTGTCCCTCAGCAGCACCTCCACACAGCTGGGAAACCCTCCAGGGATGGGGACTCCACCACTGCCCTGGGCAGCCTGGGACAGGCCAGGACAACCCCAATGGGCAAGAAATTGTTTCCCAGGGCCAACCTCAACCTCCCCTGATGCAGCTGGAGGCTGGTGCCTCTTGTCCTGTTGCTCGTTCCTGGGGAAAAGAGACCAACACCCCCTCACTTCACCCTCCTGTCAGGGGGTTGTCAGAACCTGAAGGTCTCCCTGGAGCCTCCTTTGCTCCAGGCTCAACCCCCCCCAGGTCCCTCAGCTGCTCCTCAGCGCATTGTGCTCCAGACCCTGCCCCAGCTCCGTTGTCCTTCTCTGGACACGCTCCAGCCCCTCAATGTCCTTCTGGCAGTGAGGAGACAAAGCTGAACCCAGGGTTTGAGGTGTGGCCTGACCAGTGCCCCCAGTACAGGGGAACAATCCCTGCCCTGGTCCTGCTGGCCACACCACTGCTGGTACAAGCCAGAATGCTGTTGGCCTTCTTGGCCACCTGGGCACACTGCTGGCTCCTCTTCAGCTGCTGTCACCAACCCTCCCAGGGCCTTTTCCCCTGCAGGTTCCAGCTGCTCTTCCCCCAGCCTGGAGCATTGGAGGGGGTTGGTGTGACCCTAGGGTAGGACCTGGCTCTTGGCCTTATTGAACCTCAGACCACTGGCCTTGACCCATTGCTCCAGCCTGTCCAGACCCCTCTGTGGAGCCTCCTGACCCTTCCCAGCAACAAGAGCCCTCAAGACTGCAGCTTCAGCTCTGCACGTGCAGCCTGCAGCCACACAGCTCTGACAGCTCGGCCCCGTCGCTTGGCTGGAGCAATGCCATCGTAATCTGATGTAAGGGGTGGGGATGCCCCACACAGAGCAGCTGACTTTTTAAGTACAACAAGGAATAGACAAACCTGATCTGGGCACCACTTTCCAAACCCTAAAGAAGTCAGAAGAGGTCCCAAAACATCATTAGCTTTTCTCTACTACAGTAAATAGCTGACAATTTTTTTCAGCACAAGGTAGATGAAGGTATTTGTGGTGGGAAGAGAATGTTGCTGACATGTGACATCCCCTGCCCTGGACCCTACTGCACTGTCCTGAGCTCCACTTTGGAGCAGAGCAGCCTCAGAGTCCCATGCTCGTTTTCCAGCTGCTTCTTTTGTTCTTACAGCAAAAGAGTATGTGTTCTGTGGGGACGAGAAGGGCGGCGTGTGGTTGTACCACCTCTCCAACTACACCACCGCGTGGAGCTCGGCCAAGGGGAAACGCTCCGACAAGAGGATCCCTCCCACACAGGTAGGTCCTGCTCACCCTTCGGGGCTGAGCTGGGCTTCCCTACAGCCACCCCAAGGCCCCCGAGCAGCTTTACACCACAACACGCCTCGCAGGAGAGGGCCCTCTCTCAAAAGTGGGTGGTTAAACTGGAGAGCCCGACAGCACAAGTGTGTAGACACCATTTCTCTGCGGTGCTGCGAGGAGGGAAGTTGGAGTGGCTGTTCCCTGAGAGAACCGCACCAGGGACAGGCTTGCTGCTTCCGTGTGCTCACGCCACTCTTTTGTTTGCTTGGCATTTCCCCGGCCCCCAGACATGGTCCTGCTGTGGGCAACCACTGCTCCCTGTGTGACAAAAGCACAGGAGAGCACTGGAGCTGTGGTCACTGTGTATCAGTGTGAGACTAAGAGTCCTCACTGTGGCCTGTCAGTGCTGCAAGGGGCTGTCAGAAGGCTGGGGAGGGGCTGTTCAACAGGGGCTGTGGGGACAGGACAAGGGGTGATGGTTAAACTGGGAGAGGGAGATTCACAGCAGAGAGAATTGGTGAGACCCTGGCCCAGGTTGTTCCGAGAGGTGGGAGAAGCCCCATCCCTGGCACCACCCCAGGTCAGGTTGGATCTTGGGGCTCTGAGCACCCTGCTCTGGGTGCAGATGTCCCTGCTCCCTGCAGGGGTTGGACTGGAGGAGCTTGGAAGGTCCCTTCAACCCAAACCAGACTGTCAGTTTATGATCACCAACCCACACCTGGGAAGAACAGCGAGGGGGTCTCCACAAGTAATGTGACCTTGTGTTCATCAGCTTTCTCCAAGCATCCTGCCCAAGCCACCAGTCCATTCCAGCTGCTTTCCCTGTCTCCTTTCTGACCCAGTCCCTCTGTGGGAGCCCCGTGCCTGCAGAGGTGGTACCATAACCTGCAGCACCTCCCCCAGAAGGGGCAAGAACCTTCGAGTCAGTCCCCCAGGCTGGTGGGGAAGAAGACTTCCCAGAACCCCTGCACCACACCAGGCCTCACAGTAATTCACAGCCCCCTCCAGCGCCACCACTGCCCTCCCTGCCCTACCCCAACTCTCTTCTCCTCGCAGATCCTCACGTGGCCGGAGCTGCGGGCGAACGGGGAGCAGCTGACTGAAATCCTCATAAACAACGTGGTGTCGGACCCCACGTTTACTTACCTTGTTGTCCTCACCAGTGTGAACATCACAGCCATCTGGAAGAAGTCCTAGTCCTCGTCCCTGTTTTGTTGCCGTGTTTTGCAATAGTGCAGTATTAGTGACTTGACCCCTGTACCCATCACGTTTTCTAGAGCAGCTGTTACATGCAAGAGAACTAAAAACAAAAAGGTAATTTGTTCCACTCATCGAGTCATTGTAAACAGCCGGTTTCTTTTACTGTACCTTTTCACTCTTTGTGCATTTGTTTTATAGAAATGACACTTAATAAACCAAACCGCCTGTTCAGTGGGCAGTGCCTGGGCTTTGTGACAGGGCAGAGCCGTTTACCCACCGCTCACTCCGGCAGTAACTCACCAACAGCCCACTATAACCAGTTGCCTCCAGGCTCCAGTTAGAAAAGCATAAATCATTTTAATGACCAATCCATCAGCTCCAACAAGACATTCATCCTCCTGGCACAGTCCCTCTGGTATAAAAAACCAACAAACCTCATGTACCACTGCTGCGGTTGAAAATTAGACCTAACGCGGACAATGGTTGCCAGGAGTGGAGGTTTCAGTAGAGCATTCAGCTAACAGACACGTCATTCTGCCTCTGAAGGCCAAACGGGGCCATTTCACTCGATTCCTTCTTGTTTGTCTTTGATGGCGACCTGGAAAACACAACCACACCCGCACAGGCTAAGACAGGAGCTGGCAGGGAGCTGGAGGAGCTTCACTTAAACATTCGTAACCATCTTCGGTGAAACCACCAGGGGAAATCTCTACATCAGCCCCAAAAAAATACTTAAAATCAAAATGTATTGACAAAATCAGTTACCTTTCCCCAGCACAGCAGAGACCTGAACAGTTCAGTGCCCTGTTCACAGTCCCTCAGTTTTGTCTGAATAACCTTTTGGGCAGATTAAATCTCAAAAATCAGAGGCTGAACAAATACAACCACACAGTGGAGCAGAGGCAATGAGAAGCAGTCAAAAAAAATACTGTCCTTGTTTGGGCAGGAGCAGTGGGAAAATATAAAAAACACTTGGAAGAGTAGAAAATTGTTTTCTACACTAACAGGACTGTGAGATAAGCAGTAGCAGCCACTCAGGGAATCGCAGCTGAGCCCCCAAATAACCCGTAAGAGCCGCCAGGCTCTACCACACCCCGACAGGAGCCGAATCCTGTGATGCTGCGTGGCCTCAACGTCTTTACTGACCTAAAAACGCAGCTCTAAGACACACCAACCCCTCCCTGTAAGAATCTCAAATACTTTAAAGGAAATAAAAAAGGAAGAACCTTACCCTGAACCTCTCCTCCAGGAGGGAGAGCTCGCTGATCAGGTCCGTGATGGCGTTGGTGAAAGCTTCCTGGGGGCTGTAGTCAGGAGTGGTTTGGACGCGGATGATAATTTTGTGTTCCAGCGGGTGCGGGACCTTGTACCCTGCGAATAACACCTGGGGGTCTTTCAGCAGCTGCCTGGAAGGGAAAATCGGCAGTGAGCAACCAGGCAGCACAAATACAGAGGTGGTTTATAGTAAAAACATTAATTTAAAAGCCACGTTTCCGATGGTGGTTTCAAACAGCACGTTACGAACACGTTGTGGAGGCTGTTCCCTCACGTCTAAGGGCAGAACCGCA
>NW_010389109.1:0-614 GCF_000710305.1 Buceros rhinoceros silvestris
CAGCCGTGTGAGTCGCAGGATCGCGCCACTTCAGTGGTAAGCTTATCCTGCAAAGATTTCGACTGGTTAGGAGTCCGGCGCACTTGCTCTATCGCTCGTTGCCAGCAACGGAGTTGATGACTGTGTGATGAAGAGGTTCGTGGTCGTCCTTTGACTCTTTTGGTGGATGTGTCACGTTGCATTCAGCAGCTATGGCCGGGTTAATCCACTTCACAGGGACCCATTGTGGTGTATTGCCTTGAATAGAGATACGAGCATATCCTCTACCCTATGTTAGCAGTGAGTACGGCCCTTTCCAGGTTTGGGCTTCGGGCTCCCATACTAGTACAGGTGGCCTGATCTCTAGAGGCTCAGGTGGTCCTCGCGAGTGATGTTGGGCTGGTGTTAAGCCATCCTCAGCCACAAGGAGCCAATTAATAACATATAAGGCTTTAAGCAATAGCTCTTGAGGGCTAAGAGACTTCCCGTGCTTCCCCTCTCTTAAAACAGTAAGATAGCATTTTGAGGGTTAGGTGGGAGCGTTCAACGATGCTTTGGCCTGTGGAGTTATACGGGACGCCAAAAGAATGAGAAATGGCCCATGCCTTACAGACAGAATGGACTAATTGTGACCG
>NW_010389110.1:0-5507 GCF_000710305.1 Buceros rhinoceros silvestris
AAAAAAAAAAAGAAAAAGAAAAAAAAAGGAACCAGACAGAAGGGATCCGTGTCACCGAGGAGGGAGCGCTGCCTCGCCAGAGCCAGCCGCCGTGATGCCTGCTCCCCTCTCGCCAGCTAACATCGTGTCCTTCCCAATTGCCAGGTTTCCCCCCCAAAAAAGGTCTCGGCTGGCTCTTCCCTCCTCCTGCCAGGATCAGCTCGCTCCTGACGGGGACTCGGATGATCTCTAATCCCGCCCTAGTGAAGCTGAGGAACATGTTACCCTGGATGAGGATGAGAACAGAGCCCTGGGACAATGTCAGGAGGAACACCACTGGGCTGCGGTTGCGCAGACGAAGCAGGTCCCTGAGTTTGTAGTGTAGACTTGCGGGCAGAGCCTGGCCTCAAGTGTCCCTCCAGGAACACCATCAAGAAACGGTGATAAACCAGAAATTGTAAAATCTGACTCGACCCGTCAGATACTGCTGTTACACTGGGAATGAATTTGCTTGTGGAGCAAAAAAGCCACCAAAAGCCCTGAGAAAATTAAAGCAACAAATATGAGATGGTGAACAAGTTTCTCTTGGCTCTTCTGATTCATGGAATTGTCTTAATCTCTGGGTGATCCTGTCGGTTTGTCGAAAGATTCAAAGGTCTCAGAATAACACGTTATGAAAGCATTGGAAATGCCTGACTCTTAACCACACCCTCGTGCATTCTCCAGCTCCACCGAGGCCATCAGCAGCAAACCAACCCTCTTCTGCTTTTCAGCAAACCCCAGCGTGCTGCAGCGAGCGGTCAGACACATCCAAGCTACGGGCCGGTTCACCTTGTACTGAGCTGTTTGTGGAGGGCGATACCCAGCCCAGCACGGGTCTGAACTTCCCAGCTGGTGGATGCAAAGCTTGTTCTCGCTGCTGGTGTGAAGCATGACCTGGCCAAGCTGGCCGCGGTGCCTGGCCTTGTTCTAGTTGAGGTGTTCTCAAATAAACGGGAAATGAGTCCTCTGCGGGATGCAAATGAGTTGGAAATATTCACGATAGGTTGATGAAATCCCCCCCACCCACGCACACGCTTGGTTTACACCTCTCTTGAGAGAATGATGAGACAGAAGCTCCAGGGCCAGACACCACGCTCTGGAGGACTGCTAGCTGGTTACTCATTCTCCATATTTAACTTCGCTTCGGGTGCCTGTAGCTGTGCAGAGTTTTGACTCGGGCATTAACGCCAGCCTGGAGGCAGTTCCGAGCCGCTGAGTCAGCCCAGCTGAACCTGAGACAGCTGCTGCC
Source organism: Buceros rhinoceros silvestris (assembly GCF_000710305.1). Lineage (NCBI taxonomy): Eukaryota > Metazoa > Chordata > Aves > Bucerotiformes > Bucerotidae > Buceros > Buceros rhinoceros. The sequence goes on from NW_010389110.1 coordinate 1,271, forward strand.
AGCCCACGGGACCTCCGGGGAGCCACGGGCACCTCGCTGCCACATCCTGGCACCCCGGTACTGAGCTACTCCCCGGTAACCCGTGACTGCCACAGCCACCCAGTGCCCCCCAGCAGATGCGAGGTGACTCATCTGGCTGCAGATGTTTCTTGAACAGGCAACACTCAGAGCAAGATCTGTCTCCTACAAAGGCTGTTGCAGCACGAAACCAGCGCAAATCTCCGCTTGGGTTACCCTGAGGTCTCCCACTATGCTCTAGAAAGGACTATGCCGTGATGAGGGATCATGCTAGGCAGTGGTTTAATCACGTGTGGCTATCCTCACATCCAGCACCATTGTGGGATGAAGTAGCTGAAGACAAAAATTCCCAGCTGACCTCTTGCTCCTCAGCAGTCCCAGGTCTGGAGTAGAGGCAGAACAGCCTCTAAACTGGGGAAACTGCGTGGGAAATGCTGTGGGAGCCCAACAGCAGAGCGGGACGGGCGCATGGCTCCGTGCGTTACGGGCTGGAAAACAAGCCAGACCCACGGCCATTTCCCACGTGAAGCCTGGGCGAAACTTTCAGCAGCGTCTGCTCTTTCTGTCAGGAGGGGGAGGACGAAAGTGCGTGTGTGCGTGGGGGGAGCGAGTCCGCAGAGGCCAAGCGTAATCCCCTTCTCTCTGTTGTGAGAATGGAAATGCCATGCTGCTCCTCTAGAATTTCAGCTGCCAGCACCGAGCCCGTCTGGTGGATTCTGGCCGGGACACCCAATCCTGGGGTAACTGGATAGCGTGCCGAGCGGCAGCAAATGCTGGGAGCTCTCGGCCAGGCTGGCCCCCCATCTCCTTGTCTAAACTGCAAAGAAATCTCCCTCCTGCTGCTGCTAGGGGATGAAACCAGAGAACTGTCTGTTTGCAGCTCAAACTGCCATCATTTTACACTCACAACTCTTTTTTCTAGCTCCTGAACCCCCTCCTTCCCTGTAGCTGATATTTACCCCTGCAGAGAGCAAGCAGACACCACAGATGGCCGGACAGGGGGATGAGAGGGTTGAGGAGCAGTGGGGTTTACCTGTAACACCATGGAATAGCTGAATTACGGACAGATAAGTTACGCAGAGCATCCCATACCGAGACCTCACAAAACTTTCACCCACCCTGCTACATAAAAGAGGACGCTGTGGAGTTCTCTTTCATACTGTCAGGACTGTTTCTTGCATCCTTCCACTAGGAACAGCAGAGAGCTTAGAAAGGCAGGAAGGGAGCAAGATAAGTAACTATAAAGCAGTCATAAAATAACCTGGGTTAGCCTTTCTGTGCACAAAAGGAATAGAAGAATTTATATGCTGATATCTTGGCCCTCACATGATTAAAAGCATTAGGAAAACGGGAATCTCCCCTTCTCGGGGGCGCAAAGCTCTCTTTTCTTCAGGACCGCCAGATAATGTATCCTCTCTTTCCCATACAAAGGGCTTATTGGCTCAGGACTCTATCTTCCCCTAGCCTGAGCCTGGGGGCAGGGTAATTTGGGGTAGGGATAAGCATAGAAAAGCCTTGGTGTGGTCATTTCAATGAGCCTCTGATGTAGCAAGCGGGACTGGTAAGGAGATGATGAAATGGAAATTGCGTGATGGACTTGTATGTGTCTAGTGCTTATCACGCGGATCTCATCCTTAACTTATTCTACGGTGCTGAATTGCACTTGCGATAATCTGAATTAATCACATGCTCCGGACCATCTAACCTGCCTTTGAATTCTGTACACACGCTCCTCTGCCAAGCCCCGTGCTATGAGAAATCCCTCGTCAGAAAGTCTCCTTATTTCCTCCACAGATTCCACTCTTGGAGGCAGTATTCAGCCTCATCCCAGTCACAATTTTACATTTTCTACCTTATGACTGTTCAAAGCTAGGAGTGGGTTTTTTCTCCAGAGAAGCTGCAAAATGTCCCTCTTTCCATTGACACTCAATGTTTGTTTTCACACTCGATGGATCACAGGCTATTGGAACTTCAAATCTACACACCTCCGTGATGCCCCCCTTTATTGGACTCCTCTCCAAACACTTGTAGCCTTCTCATTTCAGAAACCTGCCTAATTTCTCCCTGGAGTTTCAAACTATTTTGCACTTGCTGTCTCAGACGGTGTTAGTGGCCACTGAAGCAAGCTCTAGAACTTCATATGTCCCTGTGCGTCACAAGGGAGAGCAGGACATCCTCGGTACCCCCCAGGATGGCAGGTTTCACACGAATACCAGTCCTTGCTGTTAATTTTCATCATACAGTATGTGCCTTGGTCCACTTGAAAATCAAATGGGCACGTGGAAAACAGGTTACGTGGGGTAAACCAAAGAGGAGTTAAAGGCTCTAAGAGGGTGACAGAGCCTTATCCCGGGAGAGCAGTGGAGTGGGCTGTGTCCTCAGTGACGTGCATGCTGGCATCTCCGCTGACTTCAGTGGAGCTCCCAGCTGAAAATATGTCTCCTCCCATAACAGACACACAGCCCAAGCTCTGCCCATTCTAGAGCTGCTGCTGACGGAGGCTCTCACCTCTCTGCGCCGCTGAGGCTCCTCTGCCGCATGCGGCGCCGAGAAGCCAGGCACAACCAGCAGCAATCTGACCGAGCCCAGGACGGGGCCCTTCGGAGGCGGCTGGGCTGAGGCTGGGAGCACAGATCCCAGAGATGGGCCATGGGTGCTCGCTCCTGAGCTCAGGCAGGGCTTTGAGGATCAAGGGTGTCTTACGTGGGGAGGCCGTGGCTGTTGCCTGATAAACTCCGAATGCACGTGCTCCGTATTGGCACAAACAGATGCACGTGAAACATCTCTTTCCTCCTTTACATCTTACCTACACCTCTAATTCTGACCTTGGGGGAAGCACTAGCAGAATTGTTTACAGGACAACTAGCTTCTCAAATCTAAACCCCAGCTCTTCATCCCTGTGTTTGGAGGAAGCTCAGATCCAGGGCACATTCATAAGAGCTTTCCTTGGTCCAAGCAGGCTTGGACAAGCTGGCTTCAGCTAATCTCTAAATCAGCCGCCCTCAAATCATGGACTGCTTCTAAAAAGAGCCTGCAAAATACACCTGAAAAAGCCAAGCGTGCTGTCATTGGGCTAAATCCATAATCAAAGGGCCAACGCTCGCACTGGCGGGTTTTTGGAGGGCTGAGAAGATGAACACCAATGCTCTAGGTTCTGGTACCTGAAGCTGGAAACTAACGGGACACAAATGCTCTGGTGGCACGGTGCTGGGCTCAGGACAGCCATCCTGCCGATAAACTAACGAACTGCTCACTTTAACTAGGCTCCCTCTAAGAATTCGTGGCAATAACAACAACTCCCCTGTTAACCAGGACGCACTGGGGTAGCCTGGAGCTTGCCCTGCTCTCTGGACCAGCTACACACTCTCAGCCAACGAAAGCGAACAGAAGCAGGTCACGTACCTGTGGAGAGAGGCCATTGCTGACAGGATTCATGTGGTTGGCAGGAGCCGCAGCGTTCATGAAACTGTCCGAGTAGCTGGAGAAGCTGTGCCGGGCCCCGTAGGCAGAGCCGGTGTCAGCAGCGGCGGCTGCGGCGAGCCCTCCCTGGTGCATGGTGGATGGCGGCAGGGGCTGGGGTCTGTGTACGGTGCTTCCCCCATCTGCGGAGAGAGCGTTCGGAGGTGAACCGTTGGCGGGTGGGGGCGTTACAGCTGGGACGGCACAGAGCAGGGACCCGCGGTCTGGCTCTCCTGAGCTCAGCTGCTGCGTCCCGCCGTCTCTGTGCTCCGTGTGAGCGTTTACGCACAGTACAAAATACACAAACCTGGGCTGAAATATCTGATTTTCTCTTTATTTTCCCCCAGACAGAAGCTGTAAATTCCTTTCTAAAGGCCAAGGCCAACTGGAACTAGCAATACTCGTCCCAGTATGGAGGGATCACCTAGACGATACTCTCTTTGGGCTGATCTGCTCTCCGTTTCACAGCTGAGCAGAAGAACCGGGTCGTGAGACTCACTCACACAGCAGAAAGGACCACGAGACAGAGGAGAAAACCGGGGAGTTTCCATTGTCTGGAGGGAAAACTCGATCTTCCCCAACTACAGGAAAACCTCCTACGTGTTACAGAGCCCTGGTGGGATGTCAGGAAGCGGAAAGGGAAGGGGCGATGGGATGATGAAGGGCAAAAGCTGAGGAGCAGTGCAGGCGTACGGGCACTCACCTTGGGAAATGGTGGTGGTGGGGTAGGTGGAGTCCGGCAGCTGGTAGGGGGGCAGAG
>NW_010389110.1:5680-9397 GCF_000710305.1 Buceros rhinoceros silvestris
TTCGCTCCCGCCTGTTTGCGCCATCTCGCTCTGCGGTTGCTGAACCACACCTGGTGGGGAGAGCAGAGACCACGGGTGACTGACCGAGCCGCCGTCCCGTCTCACCTGGGCTGCTGCTGGAAATACACCCTGAATTCCAGCACCGGCCACAACCAGGTTCAAGTCGCTGCCTGACACGGACTTCGCGAGCATTCGCCCCTGTTCCTCAGTTTCTTTTCTCCCTAACGACAACACAACCACCGCCCTGTCTCCTGGATGAAAACACAGGCGGTTCAGATTGTTAAAGATCGTGGGAGGGTGCTGTCAGCAGCAGGGTGAGATGTAGAGGAATAATTCAGCTTGAATATTCCGAGAGAGTCCAGGCCAAATAGATGCATCGCTACCACCTGGCCATTCTGCCTCGTTATCTGGCAACTACGAGAATCATGCCGAAGGATTAAGTACCATAATAGCAACACGGCTGCTCTGTTAGGAGGGATAAATAGACAGATTAGCATCATGGTTTCTGTGTTAGACAAGCTAAATAGATAGAACCAGACCGGAGGGAATAGCGGGTTTTCTCTGTAGGGCAGCAAATCACTGCTGTCTGTATGCTAAGACATGCTCTCCTCGCAAGCGGGACGGCAGCGTGCCCCAGAATTGTACTGCAGCCAATTCCAATCTCTGTGCATGGCAATAAACCCGGTACTAATGCCTGGGCAAAGCTGGGCTCGCGTTTCCTACGGTGCTGCTTTACCTGGAAGACTCAAGGGGAGATTTTTTCTAAACGTATTGGCCTGCCCTGGTGTGTTTTATCATGGGCAATCTCCCTTCTGCGTGGTGGAAAGGGCTGCTCAAGCTGTCTCTTGGGCTTGGTTTACCTCATTTAATCAGAGAGGCTTTCAGGCCCGATGCCTGTTTGGGGTTCACAAGTATGCGGATAAGCTTTCAAGCCAGATGAGAATGCAGCTGCTGGACTTTGTGAGGCCTAAAGGGCTAGAAAACATGATTAAATTTCACAGCAACAAGAAAAAATGGAGCAAAATTCAAGAGTGCAAAGCATTCCGGGTGGAAAAAAAATCCTTCACCGGGCTTCCAAGCTGCTCAACGTTAGATCAAACACTGGGGTTATGAGGGTTTGAGGCGCCGCAGTCCAAGCTGTCCCCACATCCCACCGCCCAAAACAACCCCCGCTTCCCCAGGCACAGCAGAGCCTCAGCGCGGTGCGCCCCGCGCTTCAGACGTGACCCAAACCTCACGGCAGGACCTTTCTCTGGCTTCTATATCGAGTCCCCTGCAAGCGTCGCTGGTTCGCTTGCCTTTCTCTTACTGGCACCTGTGGGTCTGCGTAAGCCACTCGGCGTGACGAGGCAACGCATTTTCACCCGGAGCTGCTCGGCTAATGGAGCGTTGGCTCTCAGGCCATGAGCTGCAGTGGCTCTTGCTGCAAAAACGAGCATCCACTGAGCTTCACACCCACGTTTCTGCGAGGTTCTCTGGATCCCAGACCGTTATTGCTCTTTCTGTGTGTTACTCATCTACTGGAAAGAGTTGTGATTAAAAGCTGCTAATGGCAGCCCTGGGCAAGCCTTCCCTGCACACTGTTATTGACATCCACGTGCAGCGAAAACAACAAAAGCTCAGTTTTCTTTGGAAGAGCTGGTCTAAATTCAACCCCCAGCGCTGATGTCAGGTCTTTGGCACCAAATGCATCCTTTTACAGACCTGTTCCTGCTGCACCGCGCTGCTGGCTGGAGCAGCAGAACCTCTCAGCCCCTTCCAAAGGCGTGACAGAAATGGGTCAGCTCACATCCGATCTGCATTGACCAACGGAGCCCATGCAGGTCACAATCGCTGCATCCACGTTTGGCACCAGAAGTCGCTACCAAAATCTAGGACAGGGTTAAGGAGAGGGAAACGAATGACCGTGAAGGTCTGCAGCTCTTTGCAGCTCCTGCACGGCCCGATCTGGGGCACAGTTTCTAGGAACAGCGAGCAAGTTAAGGACTTAAACCCTGAATATTTCTCTTATACAGGAGATAAAGAAAGCTTCTGTCTTCGGAGGAGAAGGCCTGGTCCCAGGCTGGAAGAGCTTCTACTCCAAAAATGAAGATCTCAATGTTGAGAAAAGCATCTAAAATTCAAATACCTGATGGGAAAACGTAGTCAAGCAGCTTTGAACCCAGAGAAACCAACCTCCAGGGATGTAAAAGCCACTCCAACACTTCCCGACAGCGTGAAGGGAGGGAAAGTCCCTGTTTTATAACCAAGAGCCGGATGCTGGCAAATCCACTCAGGATTAGAAGTGCAGAAGAAACATATATAGAGAGATGGTCTAGATGTTTCTCCAGCAGCGTCCCCACCAGCGCTCTGCTCCCCTGCGCTGGTTTGTCGGGTGGCTTGGCTAAACGTGATCAACACACGACTTTGTGCTGTCTCTTCTGTTACACCGCATGAGGTTGCCGTTGCTCCCGCACCAACGCGCACGTTCGCATCCACTGTCCAGAATTAAAACTCACGCGTGCCCAGACTGCTCCTCAGTCTCACAGATTTTTGTGACTGGGCTATCACCAGAGAAAAAGTCAGCTCTTAATTATGCTACGGCTGTTTCTGTGGCTTTGGGGAAGTTATTGCTTTTCTGATTTGAAGGCAGAGGAAACATTGTTGCATTCAACAAAATGTGATCCCTATACAACACGGGCATCAGATCACCACCTCTAAATTGAGGATAAACCTCACGTTTTCTTACGTTTTAGTTTTTTTCAGCAATCAGCCATCTGAGAGAGGCTCTCTTGAGCTGCCAGATCTCTGCCCTGGCTGGAGCATCATGGTAAAACGAGTAATGAACAATAGTAACAGTGAATACACACGCACCAAACGAGATTCCCACCTACATGCTTCAACGCAGCGTTTCCTGCTGGAGAACCAGCCACACATCCACTGAAACCTGCCACAAAGAAATGGAGGGGATTTATCTTCCCGTGCAGAGGAAGGGACATTTCATGGCCCAAACAGGTTGATTCTGCCCCTTATTTATAACCCACCAAAAAAAAGAAGATACATTCCAGCTAATGACGTTAGCAATTCTTTCCCTTCCCCCGCCTTAAAGGTGGCTCAGGCCTTTATGCTCGTAAATCATTTTATTGGTGGTTAAAATATAGAGGCTAGAGCATCTAACTGTAATGCGAGGCGCACTTCAAAGGGAACCTGCTTTCATTTCACAACAGTTAAGGTTTTATCAGCCACTAAAGATTCCCCCTGCCAGAGGATCCTGTTACACCATGTTAAGCCTGGGGTGAAGGCTACGGCTGCTAAAAGCAGACTGGTGGGAAGAAGATGAGGAAGAGGAGGAAGTTTTGAAGCTGCTGGTCTGCCTCTGGAGATGTTGTTCTAGGAGCTGCTGGGGCTGGATCGCAAGACTAGAGTTTAATGCTGGGACTTGGGAAAAGGGCTGGGCGAAGAACCCAAGAGCACAACAAACGATATGTCAGAAACTTGGTTTTTCTTAAAAAGATGAGTTCTTTGAGAGCATTTGTGCGTAGCAACGAGATCCTGAGCTGCGTGCTGCTTTCCAAGGGTATGGAAGTGCAAGACAGGCTGCTGAAGAGGACGGGTTGTACCTGCTAAAGATATTCGGGGCTTTTGTCCCTGTGAATCGTCTTCCAAAGGATGGATTAAGTAAACGGAGATGGGTGATAGAAACTGCTCAGCTGTGCTGAGGGGAAGCAAGCAGGTGCA
>NW_010389110.1:9543-25949 GCF_000710305.1 Buceros rhinoceros silvestris
TCACGTTCCAGCCATGCCCAGGTGCCAGGTAAGAGCAGAGCCAGGTGCACCTTGCTCAGTAAGGGAATGTGCTTCCACAAGGACCCCGAATGCTAGATGTTCACCAGAGTATCGCTCAGTCCATGACCTTCACCATCCCCTTCGTGGCGAGCCTGAGAAACCTCTCCAGTTCATCACTGTCTGCCTCACAGGACCAGCTGGTTTCAGAAGAGCCCATCCTCCTGGCCAGACCGGGCTTGGGGCAAAGGTTAGTACTGGTTCTTATTTAACCTGAACGCCTGCACCCTACCCTGCCAAGGGCTGGCCCGAGATGTCCCAGCCACTTGTTCTCCAGCAGCAGAGCAGCGGAGAAGGGCTGCAGAGAGACAGCTGCCTGCCGGGATGGGGCTGGACTGAATTATCCCCGCAGCCGCTGAGATATGGGTCAGCTCCCACAATTTGTCAGACAAGGAGAGGAAAGGAAGGTCAAAAAGAGCCTCCTGTGGGAAAGCAAGCCTGTTGTGTTCCTGCTCAGCCTAATCAGGACTCGATGTTGGAGAAAGATAGATGGGATAAATGAGCTCATAAATGGAAACAGGGATGGAAAAGGCAAGAGGTGCCTTTGCTCTCCAGCAGAATGGAAGAGATGCAACACGTGTTTGCTTTCACAGGCCCAAGACGTTGCAGAAGCCAGGTGGAATAGAATCATATGGCCATCTATGGCCCAAGCACACAAAAAAAATTCCACCAAAGTCAGACGAGGTCCCTCCCCAGGTCATGTAGGTGCAAGTCTGCCAGATCAAGTCCTCTCCAGGTTCTCCTTTGAGCGAGGGCAAATCCCTGCAGAGCCTTGCCTTGTCTACACGCACCATAAATGCTGCAAACCCTGGGATTCCCAGGAGGCAGATGCAGAGGGTTTTTAGAGGGGAATTCTAGCAGCAGCAGTGATGAGAGAGCGGGGTAGTTACCGCTCCATCCAAATGTCATCTTCTGTCGGCCCTCCCAGGTAGGAAAGGCTGGAGATGCTGCATCCTCCGAGTCCCTACAACAGTTTAGTGATGATCACGCTTCTGCTGCCGGGGGCTGAGGGGTGCAAAAAAGACACCAGAGCCACACAGACATCGTGGAGGCTACTGAGGGAATTATTCACAGAACCAGACGAAAAGCCCACGAGAGTTCCCAGAGTTTAGGCACGTAGTTCTTTATCTGCATGCGTAGGGACGCGGCTGTATCTAGTGCTGCTTGGCTCAGCGCCTCTGTCACTTGTGGGTGAAGGTAAACATTAAACAAGGTTAGTGTTAATTAATCACCAATGAGATTATCCAAGGAATTTAGGCTACATTTCTCCTGGCATATGCCCGCTCCTGAAGGTGTTACACCAAGCTGTCGAAGCATTTCAATCAACCGCAGTGACATACTCCATTGTGACATTGATTACTTTACTCTCGCAATATTCTTTCTAATCGTTGAATTGATCATGTCACAAGCACTTCCTCCAGCAAAAGGCCGTTGCTACCTGTAAATGGTCATGACGGTAAGAACACCGCGTAAGTGCTAACGGATTTCATACTCCCGACGGGGAAGCAGATGTGGGATGGATCTGTCCGCTTTCCCACTGAGACATCCCAGGTTTGAAGTCATGGCTTCACAGCACCGGGCCCAATCCTGCCCAGCAACGCAGCTTTACCGCTTACTGGAATACGTGTTAATAATATTTACAAATAGAAAAGTCATTGTCGTTGAATGAACCAGCTATCGATGCTGAATGATTGTAAAGGTTGTGTTTTGCAGCTCTACATTTTACAAACTGCTTCTCAGCGATTCCTTCACTTGTCAGAGGAAATTCTGATAAAAGAGAATAAAGAAGAAAACCTGTGTTTCACTGACCTGTTTCTCTGCTTATAAACCCTCTGTCTGAGGATGAATGGGGCTTGAGGAAGCCGAAAGGCACGTGGAGGAGTTCGCTGCCGTCAGAAAGCAGCTGCGAGGCAGCGGTGTGTTTTATAAAGTGCTTTCTCTCCACTTGAACACTTGCTTCATAGACAGCCAAGTCTCACCGGTGTTAGAGCCGCATTTAAACATTTCAGAACAGGCTTTGATGTTTGCACCTCACCGAGGTGAATGAGAAGTGGGAGAGGAGATTTCCTGCTGCTATTGTTTGGCTAGAGATAGGCTGGGCTTTAGCAGCAAATCAGCAGCACATCGGTTCCCACTATCAAGATTTTCTTTGCAGAAGAAAAAGCTATGAGCTTCTAGAAACAGCTTAAGCACTACGGGAAAGCAGCTCAAAGATTAAAACCTCCTCCTGCTTATCATGAACAGTTTCCATTGTTGACCAAACAGAACCTATTTAATTGGTGTCCCAGCAAACCAAAAGCCTCCTGAGCTGAGGAGATTGAGAACTTGGAGCTGGTTGCTCCAAGCATCGCTTGCTGACTGGCACACACTGGGTTGCCGCCCAGCCCCGCTAGAATCAGAGGTTCGGCACTGGGCGTACAAACGAAGCGTATGAAGGAATATTTTAGTCCACGCCCTCATCAGACTGGAAATTTTGTGATAAAGGTTCTTCTCATAAAACCTCTGGGAGGCCCTATTTGTTTGTAATACAATGGCACAGACACTCTGTTGCTATAAATCAGTGCAACTTCACTGAGTTCCATTTAGGCCAGCGGAGTGCGCGGTGTCCGACACAACCGCCTCACCCAAAGCGCTGCGATGGCGTTCATTGCTTTGGCCTCCGGGCCCTCCGGCCTTTGTGAGAAAACCACATTGTCTAGAGGATCCTTTTGCAGCTCGCAACCACGAGGCTGGCAGTTCTGCTCCTCGGGCCAAAGCGGACCAAGAAAAGAGAAGAGGACAAATAGTCAAAGAGGGAATTTCCCGGTTTTGCATCTCAACAACAAAATCCACAATTTAACCTAAAAATCACGTTTTACGGAACTGACACAGTATTCCTCCATCTGCAGAAGCCGGCAAGCTCGAAGGAGCATCTTCTGACATAAATGGCTCCTTTTATTTCACACAGATTCCTTGCCTTACACATACAAAAGGAACTGGTCTCGTCGAATTGTGCTGCAAATCCTGAAATTTGTATTTATTCCTGGTGATTTCAACCAGTGCTTTACCAGAAGGACTACAGGAGCCGGCCTCTCATTGCCATCTTCAACAAAGTCTGAGGTTCATAATCAAACAGCTCAGAGCTGGGACTGGCCTGTCAGCGGGACACTTCTCTTCCCAAGGGGGCTGGTTGCTGCCGTTTTACTAGCAATGCCAGACGTGCTGATGCTTTTCAAAGCAAACCCCGAGGTAAGGACATCGGAGGTGCTGGTGCTTTTAAGAGATGGTCTCAGGCTTTGGCAAAGCTCAGGTGGAAAATGAATTGCCGCTGCAGTTTGGATATCTGGAAATTTACTTTACAGTTGAGTTTTTTGTGACTAGTAAATAGACCGATGGCTTATTTGGAGCATTTCAGCTGGGGCAAATGTGCTACAGGTTACTCTAGCCCAACTGCACTTCTGTTTCTAATTCAGGCTGGAGAGGTGTGAGAACAGCAGCAACCCAGCACTGATGCACGAAGCAAACAGAAAGTAGCATTACAAGACGGCAGCCAACATCCCCCCGTCGTTAGCAACTGCAGCAGGATCTCCATGGGATGGGAGGGGGAAGCATCTGGACCCTCCTCACCATCTCGGCCCCATCCAGCCCTCGCTGGCTTTCCCTCGCAGAGCCGCATCTTTAAAGCTGGCTGGAACAGCGCGTTACCCTCTCCCCGACCTCTCCCGGGAGCTGGATGCCGCTTGGCATCGCACTGCTGGTCTCCTGACGTGCCTGGGCACACGCACCGGCAGCAGCCCCGTGGTTCTCACGGGCTGGCTGCTGTGGTGCCAGGGGCTCTTCTCGCCGTGGGACGTTTCTCTGGACTCTCCGGTGTGCGAGAGTGCGGCTGGCCCCGTGCCGTGGAAAAGGAGCCTGCCAAAACCAGCCTCTGCCAACGAGAGCCCCAACTGCCGGCTCCTCTGCGCGGCCCCGGCTGCTGCCAGAAACACAGGGCAGCTGTTGTGTCATAACCTCATCGCAGCCTCTTCACAAGAAATGTAAACGAGTCGGACCCTCAGGAAGAAAGAAAACATTCTCAGCTGACCTTTAAGGGAGGGGGATCGCCTCAGAAGAGCCAGTTTGGACACATCTCAAAGAGTCTGGGAAAGCAAACCACCAGGCAAACGGCATTAGGCTCCAGCCGCTTCGCATGACTCCAGTTAATGCTCAGAGCTGGGAGAAACCTGCTTACCACCGTCCTGCCCCTCGTGCAGCACCTTCACCCTCGAAAAGCACCTTCTCAGGGAACAGGAGAGACCTTTGCCCACCGTGACAGCTGGGGCAAGAGCACTGGGGTCCCCACTAGCACACAACAAAGATGTTTGAGAAGTTCCTGAGAAACCAGACTGCAGAGCTCTACCAGTAAATGGTGGGTTTGAGGTTCTTCGCGCTGAGAACAGAATGGCTTTGTGAAAAAATTTCAAGCCAAATTCAGCGGAGTTTCTTTTTCTGGTGCTGCACTAGGCACGTCTGAGCCGCTGCAGCACGAGCTAGAATACGGCTGTTTGTTTACTACAGTTCGAAGCTGTGTTGTGAAATACATATTATGTGAGTAGCCTAGAAATGCACCGAGGTCTCAGAGGCAGAATTGCTCTGAGCTTTTTTATTAAATGAAACATCCATTTTCTCCCAGGCAGAAATCACAATGGCATCCATCATAAAAATGATCAATAAAGCACTGGGTTGCGACTCCTGCTGTCTAGATTAATTTTGTTATTGAAATAACGGTTTCTCAGTTCATGGAATTTCCTGGGGATTAATCACAGACTTCGGCATCACAACGCACCCACCCCTTCACAATTCTTATGTATTTCCAGAAAGCACCCACTGCCCGGGCTGTAGGAACAGGATTTAGGGACTCGCCAGCTGCCTGTGGGATGACCACCCCGATCATCTGCAGGTGACGCCGAGAAGCAAAAGCTATTTCTTGAAAACAGTTTTGGTATTGAGGACGACTTGGGCATATGCACGGCTTTGTTTCACCTCCTCTTTCTTTCTGTTGGTATTGTTCAAGTGGGCAATGGAAATAAGCCTTGGGGGTTGTGTAATCACCTTCAAAATGCTTTTGGGCAAAGAGATCCACAAAAGGGATTGTCTAGGAGAAGGATCAGCTTCGGCTCCCTAGACGCATGACTGACGTACCTGGTGTCTCTTTTAGCATTGCTCTGAGAAGTCATTTCTACACCTAGACAAGAATTTCCTGACAAAATTATTTTCCTATAGAAAAACACTGCAGTGACAAAGCTAAATGGACTGTGAGAAAAGGGAAGTTCCGACAAATGTCCCTCCTCTAGAAATACCAGGGAGAGAAGTTATCACAGATTCCCATCTGGGGATATTTTCCACCTAAAAACTTTGACATCAACAGTCAGATAATTGGAACCATTGGTGTAAAAACCCCAAATACACTCCAGATGAAAACCAAAGCTTCCATTAAATTAGCTAAATGAGTTACTTAGCTGCTAGTCTTGATTTTGAAATCCATGAACTCCTGGCATTCAACCGCTTGTTTTCTGGAAGGGAGGAAACAGGAGCTTGCAGAGGGGCAAGACTCGACTGGACTATCAGTGAAGACACGAGTCAAGACATGGCCTTGCACAAAAGCAGCTCAGTGGGAATTGCCACTGATGGCCTCGCTGGGCACGAGTTTGGCACCGTAATCCTGATCCTTCCGGAAATCCATGGCAGTCTTTTCCCTGGCTATGCTCGATTTGGGATTGACCTTTTAATGGCCCGTACCTTTGGTGGTGTTGAAGTCTGAACGCTGGAATCCTGCGTCTCAACCACACAAACACTGCAGTGACCTTGCAAAAATACTGCTCACCCTCCCATGATCTTCCTAGCAGATGAGAAACCAGAGCTTGGAGCTGCTCCCTACCACCACCCCCTCATGTTGTTCAGCTTGTGAATTTTATTAGCTGTCAACGTGTCAAAGTTCCACTTAGCTGGACAGCTGCATGACCGGCCAGACTCTGAGGGCTGCCCATAAAGTTTAAGAGAGCTATCAGCTTCTCACGTGGAAGCGATTACGGTACGTGCATCCTCCGGTAGAAGAGAGAAAGAATGAAGGAGGCTTAGGTAAGCTCACCTCTCCCATGGTGAAACAAGAAGAGGTGAGGAGGAGAAAGAAGCAGAGAGACAGACAGCCCCGCTTGGTTTTGATCAGTGCATGTGGAGCAATTCTCAAGCTGAGGTTGTAGCGCAGAGATGTTGTGTCTCTGCGATACGCTGAGACAGCCTGACAGCTACACCTCAACTGCAGCGCAGAGACTTGGGTGGGATCCAGGGATTGTCCAGCTGTGGCTGCGCAGCAGAGCAGCGGCACCGAGCTCCGGAAGATGGACGAAGAAATGACCAGACTGAGGAGCAGTGAAGGCTGCTCTTGAGCCTCTTCTATGACTACAGTCACAAAACACTTTTCATACCTCTGCTGCCCATTTTGCATGTAACACAACAAGCTTTCGGGGACCAGATACATGGGTTTACGTCAGCATGGCCCTTAACACCCAGAAACCCTGATCTCAGCTGGGCTACAGCCATCTTTAACCCAAAAGGTGTCCCTTGGCCTTAAAATGTTGGGACAGGAGTAAGATTACGAGGTGGTAGAAGATTCACTGCTGTATGGGTACATGTGGATGTGTGTGGTGCTTTATTTTTTCCACAAGAACTTGATCGACTAATGTTTGTAGATCCCGAGAGCCAGTAAAAGATCTGCTCTGATATCCAGAAAATTTTACAAGGGGCGGTAGGCTTAAAAGTGGTGGGAAGAAGCTGAGTCTGCCAGGATGTTGGAATGAGAAAGCCATCAGGAATGTGCCTCGGAGAACAGCTGCTACTGGAGCCCTGGCAGGAACCTCCACGCGAGCTGCCTGGGAGCAGCTAGGGGGATTGGGAGATCACAGCTTGAGACGAGGGAAAGGTTCTCTTCAGTAATTTGTTTAGCTTTCCCTTTCTCTGCTTTCACCTCCCTGCTTTCTCCCAACCTTATCACAGCGAGGTCAGAGCATCTTGGAAAGGAGAGAACCTGCCTCTGGTTTTTGCACTCCCTGGCACTTCAGGGCTTTTCCCGTCCTCCTCACGGCTCATGCAATGCAGGTTTCTCTCACCCCACAGAAAGACATCACCTAAACTCTGCTCTCCCTTCAAACATCCTTTACTTTTAGTCTGTTTGCCAAAGAAATACCTATTTTTATTGCTCCCTTAACATCTTATGCCCATCTACACACAGAAGAGCAATTAGAAACAAAATGCACAAAACAAAAATGGGAGAATTCACAGATTCCAGCTTTGAGGAGCTGTCACCTTCATTAACCACTTTCCCGCCTATGAACCCACATGGCTAGTGAATCAACACTACTGCTGCTGAACTCTCTGCCACGGTCTTTCGGCCAAGACCACAACCAGCAGCAGGTTACAGTTCGCTAGGTTTGCTTTTTGCAGTCTCCATAGCCACATCCTGAGGGATGATGATGGCTTCAAGAAACCCCAGAGAATCCAGAGGAAGGTGGAGGGAGGGGAGAGGGCAGCCGCTGCAGTGCTGCGACTGGTTTAGCACAGCTTTGGGAAAGAAGGCTCATGGGAAACGTCCTCAACCAGAGAAAGTCCCAGGTGTGGGGGGAAATGTCCCTTCCCAGACAGCTGGGGGAAAACAGCAAAAACTTTTGGTGGTTTTGGCATCAGAGCGAGCACACCAAGCTCATTATCCTGAGAACCTTCCAACATCAAGAAAATGCCTGCATTGTTTCGGAGGAGCTGGTTCATTGACTGACTCTTTCCTTGCCCCCAGCCCGGAGAACTCTTTCCTGCTCTCTCTGCGCCCACGATTCGGCTCACGGCTGCGTGCACAGGGACCCCAGTGCTCAGCCTGAAACCCAATCGCACTGACCACACGGAGGACGGACTGCTGGGGTCTCCATTTCACTTCTTTAACCCAGCACAATCCCCACTCCCTCCCCCTTCCCTTCCCTTTCCCCAAGGGACTCTATTATACCCCCCGATCTGTTCACACTCCTTATCCCTCTGCGTGTTTGCACACACTGCTGACCCAGCCTTTATCTGGAAGACATAAGGGTCTCTGTGTGGAGTTCCCACAAGGGCTATTAATCGTGTAGATGTCAGAGTCCCCCAGCTCCAAACCCTCCCTTCCTGCTCCTCCCCTCTTCTTCCCTCCCCCCACCCTTTTTGTGCTCTCTGGAGATCGAGGGGAAAAAAAGTTTTATGAAAATTCACACACAGGATTTGCAAACTTTGCAAAATACGATCTGCTCCCCTGGGCGAGGTTGGTAAATGGTGAGATTGCTCCTCAAACACCAAATACAAATATAGAGACACTGCTTCCTTCTAGGCAAAGAGAGGAATTTCCTCCGGCAGCAAACAGGAACTAAAAACCTTGCCAAGTTAGGGAGAGCTTGGCTCCAGGTTTCCCGACCTGGATGGAAACCCTCCAGCTGGTACCTCTGCAACGGGCCAAACCCGCATCTGCAAATCCATGGGAACGTGGGAATCTGCAGAACTGGACTGAAGCCTCCGATCCTTGTGGCTGTGGCTCCAGAGCAGAAGTGTGTCCACATCAGCACCTTTCAACACCCGCATCCCCAGCACCGCCACCCCCTTCCCCAAGAAGCGGTGCCACCAGGCTGACCTGCCACGCACCAGCTCTACTCCTCACCTGAACTCGAGCCTCGGTGAGCTTGGTCCTCTGAGCCAGCTCCTCTCGTGTGTAGATATCTGGGTAGTGGGTTCTCTCAAAGGCCTTCTCCAGCTCCTCCAGCTGCTCTGCCGTGAAAGTGGTTCGACTGCGGCGTTGCTTGCGCTTCAAAGGCAGGTCTGGTTCGGATTCGACGTCAGAGCCTTCATCCAGCCGGTTACCTGAGATGGGAAAGCAGTGGGAGGTGAGGCTGGCGTGGTTAAAAGCCACGGGGAGAAAGGCTGCTGGGAGAGTAAAGCATCCCAACGACGTCAAATCCACTACTGAAGTCGTTACAGTGAAAGAACTCCCAGCTGTTGACTTTTCTCAAGAAATTACCCGTTTTCATTAGAAAATACTGTGTTTGAGTTGCACATGTACATTGAGAAGATACAGAAGCTGAAATAAGCACAAAAAAAAAAAAAAAAAAAAAACACATGGTTTTGACCCTGTGCAGCCTAATTTCCTCCTGTGTTCTGTCAAGTATCTGTTTGAGATTTATTTTTTTTTAACCACCTCTGGAAGAAAAAGAAGAAATATTAGAAAAGACGGTGCTTTGACCTGTGCAGCCTAATTTCCTCCTGTGTTCTGTCAAGTATCTGTTTGAGATTTATTTTTTTTTAACCACCTCTGGAAGAAAAAGAAGAAATATTAGGAATTTTTACAGCTGGGAAAAACCTTTCCAGCTCTGCTTCACCTCTGGGCTGGGCTGCCCACAGGATCCGCGTCCTCTTCTTTTCCCTTCCCACATTTCAGCAGAGTTTTGCACAAGGCCAGACTCCTACAGCATTAGGATGCCATGACCGTCCTTTACCAGTGTCTAACTTGTCACTGATTTCCTCCATCCTCACTCACCCCAGACCCCTCTTCTCCCTCCCTCAAGCCCTGGACCACGTCTGCTGCCTCATGAGCCCTTTTCAAACCCACTGGAATCAGTAACCCCAGTTTTGCTCCTTTCTGTTGGTCTGGAGATAAAGCAGAAGGTACAACATCACTATTCACCGAGTCTGTGGTCAGACCCGGTAGATTTTAGAGAGGACAGATGGAGAAGAGCGTTAACCTTGCCTCCAGCGTTCGCAAAGCTGGGGTTTCAGAGCTGCGCAGGTCATCGGCTCCCTGCGGTGCAGGTGGTGGTGTGGAGGATCTCAGCCAGAACAGGACTTGGTGTCTGCCTTTGGGACAGTGAAAAATATGTCACTGCCTCACGGCAGCAGAAAAAGAAGAATATGGTGTATGAAACCTTTTAGCTAGGTGAGAGATCTGGCTCTGTCACCTCTTCCTTCGCTGCCATGAAAACAGGAGACTCACTAAACATGCACCTTTTTTTCCCTGCCAAGCCTGACCGGTATCGTTCCGAATGAGCTCACGGACAGACTGAGAGCCAGAACCTGCTTTAACACTGTGCTCACAGAGAAAAGATTTTTCTTTTGAGTAAACCTCTGCTAATTTAGGATTAAAGCAGAACTCACACGTGCTCATGCTGACGATAAAGTTCCCTACAGTTCCTAACGGTGTTTTTCTGTCCTCTCTTTTTGTTCAGCTCCTATACTATCATCACCCAAAAATCCGCCTGTTTCTTTCCAGAGCTGGGAACGGCAGCTGCGACTTTCCCAACAGCTGCTCGGGAGCGGCGGCAGTTTGAGGAGGATGAGGCAAACATCCCATCGGAGCTCGCTTGTTTATACTGAGATCACCGCAAAATGCCATCGCGTTCAGCTTGCTGCAGCACAAAAATGCTTTTATGTCTTGGGCCTTCACGGGGAGGACGCGGTGTCAGGACTCAGTTGTGCTGGAGTCAGAGAAACTCTGAGCAGGGGAGTGGGTGGCTTGTTTTGGGGGCAAACACATCACCTTAAGAAGTTTTCCCTTCTCCTAGTTCCTCATACACGGGGTCTTTACACACGTTCATCTTTTTAAATCAAGGACCCTTTATTTCTCACTGAAGTCAGCGAGAAATGCACTGTGTTTAGAGAGGCAGCATCTGTCCCGCCTTTTAAAGACAATTTCACTGTCCGTAGCAAAAATTCGTTACTAAACTCACTTTTTGGTTACGTCCATCTTCAGGGAAGGTCGAGTCCCAAGTGGTGTAAAAGGAACATGACAGCCCCCCACATCTGGGTGCCAGATGATTCGGGGCAGGTAGATGCACATCTGGACCTTGGTGTATCATGCTGTGCAAAAGAACATCTGGAATCCTATGGCGTGCGCTGAATTTCTTTAAGTTAGTCACTCAAGTCACTGACTATTATTGGTTTAATTAGTCTCTCTTCTGGAAATACTTGACATGAAAAAAAATAAGGATGGTGCTGTGTTTTGGTCCTGGATGTGAGACAAACCTGGGATCCAGCACCTCCCCAAGTGAGGAGAGAAAGGGTCAAAAGGGTCTGTAAAATGTCTCATCTCCCACACTTTGTTCACTTTTTGTGCCACAAAAGCCTGCAAGGGAAAACACCCAAATTTCTTCAATAGCTTTATGCTCCTAAATAGGGATCCCTGATTTGGCCACAAAGTTTTGGGAGAGGAAAACTGATTTTCGTGAGTAACAATCTGTCCTATTCACCGGTGACCGTGCTGGCCCATCGCCCTGGCTCCAGGGAGAAGAGCCAAACCTCACCACCTTCTACCCCCAAGTCTCCAAACAGCTCCAGCCTGGCATTATCTCCAGTTTACAACCGTGGCGGGGATGGCGGAAGTCACCACCTACGGTCACCCTGTGAGTCAGGAGCAAAGCTGGGAAAAGAAGCCACAGCTCCTCGTGCCAAGTCAGAGGCTCCAACAACCCGACTACAAAGATGAAATCAAGAGAGCAAGAAAAATCCCAGGGTATGTGTGGAACCAGCTGGTCTGGGTCCGGTGCAGCTGCTGCTGTCAGCCACAGAGTCATTAAACAATATAGAGAGTCTTTCAGCTGAGACAAGCCCATTATCTCGTGCATCTCCTATCGTCAGGGGACAGCCTCCCTTACCTGTCTAAAACACAACTCCAGGGTCTAACAGGTCTTTTCCATTCCTAAACAGCTGAGACCTGCTGGTCAAACCATTGCCATGATCTCACCAAGTTCCTGCGCAAAGCTGCAGGAGTAACTCCAGGAGATTCCCTCGCTAGGCAAGTCCAGGGGGATTCAGCCGAAACTCAGACACCTCATTTTTTACTCCACATGGCTGCGTGGAACCTGGAGGTGTAGCAGTGCCAGGAGCACGAGCAGGGGGTGAAGCCCAGTTTGCAGCCCCCAGTACAACGGGGCTATTGCCATGGAAATAACCATCAGCACGTGCTGGTAGAGGGTTACACTTACCCAGCACGGACAGCAATGAACACCCTGTAACTACAAAGGTGGAGAAATGTCTAGTAGCAGCTTCTTGTGTGGCTTTCCAATCGCTGGTTGTGATGAAGGATGGGAAACAGCTAGCTGTCCGCTCCGCAGCTCCCCTGGGGTATCACACAGGTTAAAGACTGACAGAGGAGGACAGGATGGAGAGGGGAACAGAGAGGAAAAAAAAAATCTCTTGGCAGGACAAGTCAGAGAAAATAAACTAAGAGGGAAGTGTGTGTATTACAGGACACACACGCTGATCCCGCTGTATTTTATTTTTTTAAGAGTGTTTCTATCTTTCTTATTTAGCGTAACTGCTCGGTAGCTCAGAGAGAAAACCCAAACTGCTCAACTCTTTGCTCTGCAATACTCTTAGAAATAAAGAGAGACAGGCTGCGCTATGGGAAGAAAAGCAAGTTTGCCAGTGAAAAAATTCATAATTCCCTCTGCTCAGGGAGAGCTATTCAAACATACAGGCACCTTCGTGGAGCAGAGATACAACACAGCTCGTGCAACAGGGAGAGACGACTGTGTGTAGGGACTCTCTGAAGGTTTGCGTGGACCAATGTCAAGTCCCACATCCTCAGGGAGGGTGAGCCGGGGAGAACTGAATAAACCAAAGCGGTTCTTTCTCCCCATGGAAACGAGTGCAGCCGGAGCGTGTGTGCACAGGATGGCGTAGGAAAGGTGACAAATATAAGCCTGGGCTTGTCCTGGGACCCATTCTAGCATGAGAAAATGAGTAAATTATGGCCCATGAACTCACATTCCTGAATAATGCTGCTGGTTCAGGTGGGACTACAATTAGCTAGAGCTGGGCAGAGCTCTCTGGTGGGGCTTGAAAGGAAGAGAAGTGGACCGGACCTCAAGGAAAGGAACAAGAAAAACCCTCCGTAATTATGCATTGGATGTGTCCTCCCTCTCCCCAGTCCCTTCACTCTAGTTCCCTTCCTCCCCCTCCTATTTTCCTTCCTCCTCTTTCTCCTCTCCACCTCCATTCACTGCTTCTGGGCGCCTCTTAGCCCCGGAGTTAAATTAATCAACAGGATTAGGTGGAACCGGCCACAACAAGACCCTCCAGGCTCAGACTGAGCCCTTGATGCTCTACAAGGACCTGCTGCCTTGTCTTGAAGCACCTTGGTGCCGTCTGGAAGGATTGGCAGACAGGACCAGGCATGAAAACGCATTCATTAAAGTGGGGATCGGATTTTGTTAGAGGGTAAAGGGGAGCTGCGCATTCTCTCTTTCACTATTTCTCATCTCATTTCCTCTCTCTTTCTCTCTTGCTTCCAGCTGCACCATCCTAAAAATTAAATGGGTGTTGGAAGGGGGAGATGAAGAGGGGGAAGGGCATGGTTTTGTGAGTGGCTTAGCTGTAACTGCACCTTTTGTGCTGCAACTGCCTTTAGCAAACTCACCCGGACACTGCTGGAGCAACGGCGATGCTCCAGGAAACCACGTCTGGAGGCAACTGGCTGGGAAGCTAATGCATCCACGGGGGAACTGGGATTTAATGGTATGAAAGAAGTAGGAAAAAATCCCACTTTGAAGGTACCAGCAAGATCTGAGCATCCCCACATTACAGCCCCACACTGGGTCCCCCCTTCCTCACAGCAGTCTCCACCCACCAAAGTTGTTGTGATTAGTAAAATTTTGTTGTCCAGTCCATGTGTACCTGAACTTCAGGTACATAAAATGGCTTCAATCAGTTTATGCTGGAGAACAATTAAAGAGTCTCTCAATAACCTTGAAAAGGACAGGCTTCACTGCCACGTGATGCTTTTGCTGCCTGCCATTGCCTTAATAAATGGAGACACATTGCCATGAAGGTACCCATCGCGCCGGTGAAAATAGCTCCCGACCATGGGTACCTTGCCATGAGGGCCTGAAATAATCAGACATGTTGCAGCTGAGATCCTCGCTGTGGATCTGTTGGAGCAGGGAGGGTGGGACTGCACACCTCGCGCTTTCTACTCCCCCCAAAGCCTGTAGGATGAACAAGGATCACCAAGACACAGCTGTTTATTCACAAAGTACATCCCTTGTGCCGGATTCTGCAGTCAACGGCTGCAGAAGCACACGCTGAAACTCTCCCTGACTTCTTCGCATCTGCCTTCCCCTCTGGCAGAAAGCAAACAAAACCCATCAAAATGCGAACACGACTATGAGAAGCCTGAGAGAAGGGCAAAGCTGTGGCGGCGGCGCAGGCACAGAATTGCATTGCCTTGATTTTCCTTTCCAACGTGAACACCAGAACGCCCTTTTTGGACGATGATGATGTCCTGAGAGGTGCGTCTGTGTGTGCAGAACAACCCTCGCTCACCTCCAAACCTATTCAACAGCAGGTGGGACTGCACAGGGGTGACAGAGGTGTTTGAAATTCATCTCTCCACTGCCTTTCCCCTGTTCAAGCACATTCCCAGACACAAAAAACCCCCCCAAGAATCGACTGAGCGCATACAATAAAGCTTGGGTTTCCCCCTCCCTCCCCTTTCCAACCTGTAAACTCCCCATTCTCCAGCGCTTGCTCGTGCCTGCGCAGCTGTATTACAGTTTAACATAGTTTAGAGGGCTGTGGTGTGGAGCCGTGGCAGAAAACGAATCACATAATAGTTGATATGCGTTTTAATCAAGTAATTCGGCCCAAGCAGAATGATCGTGCCTGTTGGTGGGGTGCCCTTGAATACCAAGCAGAGCGGGTAGCAGGCCTAGCAAAATGAAAAAGTCATTTACAGCTCAGCTGGGGACTGCAGCGTTCAGCAAAGCATTAGTGTGGGGGCCCGAGGAGATAAAGGTTGGGGTATTTTTCTATTTTTTTTTTTTTATTCAGGCACTGAACTGGCCAGCTGTAACCGAACCACAGGCTGAAGTAATGTCCATTACGAGCTTTACAACCTGGAAATAATTCTCACAGTGGAGCTCATGCTCTTGAAAGGGGATGCAGAGACAAGTGTGTGCGTGCACATCTTTCTGGGAGCAAATAGAGAAAAGGGAGGGGTCAAAGCGAGAGGTGCTTCACAGCTGGATAATTCCCTCCTCTTGTCAAGATCTCTACTGAATGAGCGAGATCACAGGTGGAAGGAGGCACCTCCCCGTGCACGGGTGACGGGACACGGCCAGCCCGCAGGATGAGCACAGTGAGAACCACACAACCTGCTCTGGCTTGGAACGAGGCGTCTGATGATTTCCCCTCCTCTGAATCCCAAAGATCCACGTGGACGAGCCCCACATTCACATGCTGAGTTTGAAGACTCAAAGGCGGTGCAAAGTGTGAAGTTAGACCTGGTTCTGGCTGTCCTACTTCCCTGAGCACTCCCCCAAACTTACTTTCCACCCAGCTCTGACAGAATTTGCCTCCAAACTCATGGGTTGGTTTGGAGATTTTAAGAAAACTCTTATACAATAGTATCTCACCTGACACTTGGCCGTGAATTACATATATGCCTCCAAACAGAAAAAAATATCCATTTCTCTTTGGTTAGAGTGGCAGTTTGGGATGCCCAGAGGTCCAAAATTCCCTTCCCTTTTCCACCGTAAAAATCCCTGCATCTCCTCAAACAAGGACTTCAGTCTTCTGGGCTCCTTTCCAGCTGGGTTCAAAGGCACAATTACAAGTGGAGCACAGGATTTTGGAAAAAAAAAAAGCTAGCGAGACCCTATTTTCCTTGGAATAGTTATTCATCACCAAAAGCCTCTTGCCAATACGAGTGAAGACATATCCAACTGCTCCCTGTGTTCCTCTCAGTACCAGCTGTAGCCATTCCAGGTTAAAGCTGGAACCTAAACTAGAAGAAGGCTTTTCCAAGCCCTCAAAGAAGAAGGAATTGCGTCCCTAACCAGATGTTCTTTCATAATCCATGTCACGCATATAGACCGAGCAAACTCCTTTGCTGACATTCACCAGCACGGTTCTGGTAAAAGCCAAGAAGCTGAACTCATTTATCTCGGTGGAAGGATCTAGCCCTGGAGGCTCCATCTACTCTGCATGTGAAAGTAGAAAGAGACATCAGGGCTCCGGCAAATCCTAACGCAAATCAGGGTCTGGCAGGGTAGGTACCAGCTGCAGTGCCCCCACGCAAAGACACATGGTCACAAAACACACAACATATTCTATTCCTTGCGAGTGGTGAACAAAACCAAATCATCCAGAACATTTGGAGGAAGACAGGGAGGGAGGGAGGGCGAAAGAGAGCCTTCATCTCCAACAGCCTTTGTTAATTCCCAGCACTGGCCTGAACATAAACAGATGGAATATCCATCAACTCCAGTCGTCTTTTCTTTTCTTTCAACTTTTTTCTAGTTCTCGCCTCCCTGCCCCCTCCCCCCCTAACA
>NW_010389110.1:26043-32420 GCF_000710305.1 Buceros rhinoceros silvestris
CTTCTGGCTTTTGTTTGGCCTTTTAAAGAACCCCGAGGTAATGAGGCCTGCCCCAACTCCCCAGCACATCTGTGAAGTCCATAAAAGGCCCCTTTTTCACTTCAATATTCATAGCCGCGTGCTTGTGGCAGGCGCGGGATCCGACGGAGGGCTGCACGAGAGGGACCGCAGGGGCTTGCTGGCTCCTCTACTTGAATTGAAATGATGTAGTTAGAGAGGCATCAATAGTGCTCCCCAAACCGGGATGCAAAGGCAGACCAGCTGGGATACAAGGGGAATAAAGAGGCAGGGGAAAGAAAAGGTCTGCTCGCTTTCTCTCGAGTTTTCTCTTTTTTTTGCTTCCTTCCCTTTTCAGCTTCATCTCTCCTTAAAACTATTTCTTATAGACATAAGGAAGTTGATGGAGCAGCGCAAGCACATCCCGCTCAAGGGTCTGAGCTGCACAGGAGAACTGGACATAGGTACTGGGGATGCTGGAAGCCTGTTAGCTTTAGGGATGGGAGAGCTGAGCCTTTGATAAGCACCTTGATTTACAGGTGAAAGCAGCCGGTAAAGCCAAGACAGATTACCTGGCCTGCCATGGAAGAAGGACAAGGTGCATATGGCAAGTGTGTATGTGCTACCTGGGGCTGAAAAACCAGTAGGTGACTGACCGGAGGGTACTATTAAATGGACCTGTTCAGCTCAGTACTGGGTCAGCACTGGCAGAGGTACTTAGAGTTTGCCTGGAGCAGCCCCAGCTTGGCAAGAGCCTCACTCCTTGGGGCTCAGCTTGAGTCCCTGACTCTCACCCACTAAGCTCATGCCATGCCTTGACTGGGTTGAAGCTCCAGCAGGAGCCAAGGGAGCCCCAGTGACGCCCAGTTCGCTGTAATCCTGCTCTCCGTGCTCCAGCCGTGCCCATTTTCCCCTGGCAGCAAGGGCACACAACATCACAGCCATCTAGCGCGGAAGTGAACCTCCAGGGGCCCATCACACCAGTTTGCCTCTTCATTCTGAGCACAATGCAAGGTCTAACCACTCCCCATGTGCATTACGACCACCTCCGAGGGTGCCTGGAGGTACAAATACCGTAATAGAAGAGACACTGTACTATTCAAACACCTTTGTGACAAAAACACGCAGATCCACCGGAGAGAGCCTTGGAACTGACCCCAGCCAGATGACAGGCAGCTCTGGGCTGGTTTGCCCTTACACTTTGGTTCTCATCTTGAGAAACACGTGTGCTTCTGCCCCAGACCCATCCCTAGCCTATCCCAGCACTTTTTACCGAGTCCTTTTCCCAAAGCCGACTGAGCAGAAGCACCGCAGCTCTGGCTGCGATGCTGGTGATACCTAAGCAGAAGTTCCCTTTCTCCAGACCTGGGCTGGATTCCAGCCGTTCATCAGCGCGCCATGGACACACGGACGTGCCGTCCCCGATGTCCGACAGCCTAGCGAGGCGCACAAACCCACGTTTCACAGTTTCTCATCTGTGACAACCTCTGCTCCCCCTGGCTTTGTCCCAGCATGGCTCTGCTCGTGTACTTGAAGTTCTGCCACCCCTTTCTGTTCCAGTTCTGAGCCCCATGCGCTCTGCCAGCACATCTCAATCTTGGCCGATAGCTGCGTTGCTATTCTTACCCCGGGGTCCCCTCACAGCTCTATCATTGCTCCTCCGTCCCAATTTGCAACACCCTCTTTTATTTCCACCCTCAGCCCCTGCGTGGCTCTGCCAACAGCCCTTAATCTTGTCCTGGAGTTCCTCTGCTGCTCCAGCCCTGGGCCTCCCTGCCTGGATACATCACGTTAAAGACCTTTCAATATAAAACTCTTTCAGGAAAGATAAACAAATTTAACCTCATAAACCTTTCCCAATCCTGAAAAACCAGCCCGTGAGAATGAGGCACCAGAGACCACTTAACCACACATGAGAAACACATTCCTCCTGCTGTTTGCAAGCCCGACTTCATTTATCTGAGTGTCAGACCGACCGCCTGAAGCCAAGAGGTGTGCGAGAGCGGGCACCAGCAGCCGCTTCCCTCCCTTCACTTTGTCCTCTACCGCATCTGTGAAAACAGAGGGATGCAGCAAACGCCGTGAGGGATGATGTCCTCGGAGAACACCCAATTCTTGTTGCCCTCTTCCACTTCCTTCCCTTTCCTGTGTCCTTGTGATTTTTTATTTCTGTATATACACACGAGAGTTATACATATATACACACATCCTCTCTTCACTGATCCTTCCGCTTGCTTCCCCACTCTCTCGCTGGCTCCTCTGTCTTCCTCTCCATATTTACGCCCCTCCCCTGCCTACTTTTCTCCAAACCCTCTCAGCTTTACATTCATTTCAGCCCCCGGAGAAAACCCCAAGAGTACGTGACTGTAAAGAGCTGCGGGTGAAAAGGACCCGCGAGCAGAGCGTGACCCTCATCAAGCTGGCCGAGACCAGCTCCGGCTGCCACTGAAAATGCGTTGAGAAGCTGGACTGTGACATTCGCCTGCAATTGAACCCCTCTGCTGCTCTCCGCTAGCCGAGCCGGGAGAAGAAAGAGAAGAAAGAAAAGTATAGGGAGGAGAGAATGCAAGTGACAGAAAGAAGGATTGAATGAAGGAGTGAAAAGAAAGAAAGATATCCCTGCGCTGCTTGGTCCTTTATCAGCCCTGTCATCTGGTGCAGGGCCCTGTTCGCATTGTCTCACCTTGGACAAAACAAAAAGGCGTTTTTTGTGCAGATTCCTTTAGAGCTGCCAGAGCCCGCACCTTAGGGGGTCGCTGAGGGCTGAATGTGCAGCTGACAGCCCCGCGCAGCCCGATGTGATATCAATAAACTCCGACACGTCAACTCTTCAGCACAGCTCATGTGGAAGGTACGGCTTGAATATTAAAACCTCCAGCGGCCGGGAAATCAGCTTGGGGTGGAGAGGGGGGAGGAGGGGGCTCAGAGCAAGGCGAGGTCGGTGAGCGCGGGGGCTGCGCTAGCACAAGCCGGGGGCAAGGCAGCCAAAACCAGACCCCACTGCAGATCTGCTACCTGCTGCCTCAGGAGCTGTTCAGCATCTCTTTGCTTTTCTTCTTGCCCACCAGTGAGGCCAAGAGGCACCCGGGCTCGTGTGACGGCTTCCACTACAGCTCCTAGGCCAGGGATTCCCTTCCAGAACCAAACCAGACAGGAGCCCAACAGCCAAACCAGAACCTGTGCTCACCTGCTTGATGGCATGTCCTACCTGCTGCTCAGCTTCAGGGCGGGCACAAGCGACCAAACACACCAGCTCGTCACACTCTGCTGTCTGTGATATGATGGTGCTCAAGGGCACCCTTCAGTGCCAGAGCCTCAGCTGCGTTACCAGCCCAGCTTCCAGTCCTCAGCCTGTATTGCTGATGGGACACCGGGGCCCAGTAGCAAGATTTTTGTTACTCTTGATGCTGTGACAAGATACTTTCCCCAAGGAGCAGGCACCGCATCATGGGACAAGTGGTGAACTTTCATTAGCACTGGCTACAAACCTTTGTTCTCTGCTGACACTTCCCATCACTACGTGAACGTGCCCACCAAGAGGCGGCTCACTGCATGAGAACTGACCTGCGTCAAGCTCCGAGCCATCCTGGGCTCTCTGAAGACCACGTGATGTCCACAGCCCCCATTTCCACTCAGATCACAGCTCTGAAGTCTTATTTTTGAGGTAAAGTTCAGAATGTATTTTGCACAGGGAGTCTCAGATACCAATACCTCTTCAAGGGCAGGGGGAGGCCAGTCCCATCACCAGAGCAGAGCGATGCTGGGCAGACCCTTCACCTCTGACAAAGGCAGGACACAACCGTCCCTTGAGGCCACGATCAAGACAGGAGGAAGTTTTGGTCTCCAGCCCCATAGAGGAGTTTTTCAGACATGATGTTCTGTGGGGTTTATCTGCCAAGCGTTGCTCAGGATGCGTGACTTCATCCTGGAGGTATTTCAGAATGCAACAAGGGATCTTTCAGGAGCTCATGATGATCTCTTTCACTCTTGGATTATGATCCTATGAGGCAACAGTGCCCTGACAGACACACCACATAAGCTGGAACCTTTCACAATTACTTCTTGCTTCAGAATTCAAGAGGAGAAGCAAAGTCAAAAACATTCCCACCACCGTTAAAGCCGAAGGATTTTGGTGTGCACGGAGCTCTGCTTTTCTGGGCGGGGAGACTGAGTACGTGCAGAATAATGGTCTGCCAGTCACAGATGGGAATGGGTATTTCCACCACTAGATCTGTTTTGGTCAGAACCTTTGTGCAGAGGTTGAGTTTCCAAGTTCGCCAGTCAAATCCCCCAAATACAGGGAGGTGGGAGTGTTTCGGGACAGCCTTACACAATTTTGTGTTGACTGGACTGTTCAGTTTTGTTTTTTAAATAAAGAATCAAAATATTTTGAACTAACATTTCAGCTGACCTGAAAAGAAAAGTCTTGCCTTGTTTTCAAATTATTTGATTAGAATTTTTTCCATTATGAAATATCTGCATTTCAAGAAGAAGTTGGGATTTAAGTCATTGAAAACCCCTCGTATTTTTTTATTTCCCTCCCATGTGTGGTCAATGGCCCCGGGATCTTTGCAGAGGCCCCTCCTCTCATGCTAATTCAGTTTTGACGACATGCCCTTTGCCAGCCGCAGAGATCAAGTGAGATGCGAGCTGGTACCGTGTGGGTCAGAGGTGTGATGTCTCTAACACCAAACTGTTGGTCTCTCCTTGGCTACTGCTGTGCAAAAGGGAGAGGATTTGTGTGCCTGGCTCTCTGGGACCCGCACAAACACTTGCCAGAGCTGATTTCTGGCAGTCAGGCCAGGAAGGTGATGGGATTGAAAAATACATCTCAGGAGCTACATGTAGGAGTGGCGCTATCAGCTAACAAAACCAGATCCTGAGCGAAACCAGCAAGTAAAAGAGGTACTAATGACTCCCACTTGAAATAAAAAAGTCAGGAACCCAGAGAAAACTACTTGGAAGCCAAGCAGTCAAGTGTTACCAGAAGAAAATTCTCACCCTCAGCTTGAACAGACAGAGCAAGTGCACAAAGTGTCACAGGAAAAATATTTTTCCAGCTACTGATGGGCCCACATGAGAACTGCTCACCCTTCAAGGGGCCCAGTAATATGGAAGTTAGTTCCACGCCATGTAGAGTTTTGAAAGCTGAGCACTGACCATGCAAAAGCCTAACCCCTTTCATCCACCCCTTCTTCCCAAGCAAATTTTACAGACCAGGGAAAATTAGCTGGAATGTTTAATGAACCTTTTGATATTCATACTTCTTCAGCTGGTAAATAATTTCATTCTGCACGCCCAGGACTTTCAGGGTGCAAGCATGGAGATTTTCCTCCTGGGAGAGGGTAAGTTGGCTTAGCTAAATTAAGAAATTACCTCCCCCTGAAATTTGAAACACTTCAAAAATGCGGTTGTCTAAATTGTCCAGATTCTCTGTGTTTCAGAGTGTGAAACAGTATTAACTGTGATTTGTATTTCTGTAGTTCCTACAGCCCAGAACCAGGGTTAGGCTGGGGTGGTTTCACTGCGCCAAAGCTGGCCACGAGGGCAGGAGGACAAGATGAGGGAACTAGGTGGTGGCAATTCATTTTTACACGTCTGAGTCAATACTGGAAATAAAGTTTGGCTGTCCTGGCTCTCAGGTAACTGCTAGGTGCACCGCCTGATCCTTCTTAGATTATAAAGCCAAAATAAATTCCATGACTTGATCCGAATCTTTGCACCTTGCCAGATGCACTGTGTAACTCCTGTACCAAGTCCCAGACTCCTGGTTAGGTGGAAACACACCTTTTTGCCAGACATCGCTCTGCTGAATATCACCTGCAGCTCTAATACGTTATTCAAGTAATTGATGAGCCTGCCCTTCTTATTTTCCTCTGTGCCTAAAAATTCCCATTTCATGCTTCAAAAATCCCAGCAAGAACAAGTTCTTGGGCTGCTGGACAAGCCCAGAGCAGCAGAAACATGGCAGAGCCCTCTGCTAACCAGCGAGCAGAACATTTGGATGCCATCTAGCAAACCCAACGGGTCAGCAAGGGTTTGGTTTAATTTATTTTAACGGATGTTTTCTCAACAGTGGGACAGCAGAGCCAACATCAGAACATCTTTCTCCACAACGCAAGATTAACCTGGGAGACGAGGAGAGAACAAGGAGAAAACAACAGACCCAGACTCGAAGCCGCAGCAAAACACAAGCTGAAGGGCTGGACCGTGCTCCTTGGATATTAATTTTAACCCCAGGCACGCTGTGGTTTCGGCAGGGAGAAAACCCACCGGGATACTCAAGCACTGGGCTCCGACGGGCAGCGGCGGGAGCCGAGCCCCGTTCTGGGAATGGCAGGGGCGCCCTGGGGTCCGGAGGCACCCGCCCACCGCCCACC
>NW_010389110.1:32486-33111 GCF_000710305.1 Buceros rhinoceros silvestris
GGCCGGGCGGGGAACCGGAGCCCCGTTCTGGGAATGGCAGGGCTGCCCTGGGTCACGTAGCCACCGTTCCACTCCCCACTGCGAGGGGCCCCAGCGCTGGATATTTGCAACCGGCTTTAGCGTCACAGTGGGAGCTGGAGAGGACTTACCAGCCCTTTGTGATGGATACGCTTTTCGGTCCAATGCTGCCAGCGCTATCGCTATTAGAAATGCCACCAGAATACAGGAGAGATTTTCCACTCCCTTCTCATCCATTATCTTATCTGTCTGTATTGTCCCCCGGTTGGTATTGGGCTCAGGGACAGCTGACACACACAGACACATCTCAAGAAGTTCCAGCAAGCCTTGAACCTCGTCGCACGGGCCACGACGGGGTCTTTTAAAGGCGCGCTTTGCACAGCGTGTCTCTGCGATCTGCGCGGGATGCTGATAGTTCTGGGAAAAAAACCTTTTTGAAGTGCAATTTATGCCCCACCCTACTTCATATTAGGTGGAGAGACCCATCCCAACCCAGCAGAGACGGATACTCCCTTTGTACCGATGAACATTCCCCTCGTGTTGATTATCACAGGTTTTCCCTCGGCTGCCGTCCCCCCGGGAGCTTTGTGGAGGCAGGGGCTGTATG
>NW_010389110.1:33280-37842 GCF_000710305.1 Buceros rhinoceros silvestris
AAGCCGTGAAAGCACGGGGCAGAACCTGCTCCACGAGCAAATTCCAGCAAAATCCAGCAAATTTACATTCCGAACAGCTGGGTCAAAACCATGCTCACTCAGTTTTAGTTAAGTTCATAACAACCAGCCATAGACAGTCTTACAAGGGCTGTAGGAACGGCACCAATTTTGCTTTCCTAGAAGCACAAGCTAACATTTATCTTATTTACTCTTCTTGCAGAATTTCACTTGGATCAATTTCGTGCCCAAAGGGCAGAAGAATTTCTCTTCCAAAAGCTAAAATTTCCATGAAAAGAAGTACAAACTTAGACAGGGTGTGTATTTTTATATACTTCAAAAAAAATACATCAAACCATATTTATAAATATAAAAAATTTTAGGCACAGAAATAATGATATTTAGATTTTTTGAATTCTTAGTCCATAATAAGGAATTAAAATAATTCCTTATACTCTGTCACCGATTTTCACAAGACCTAACTTCCTCTCTTTAAATTTTAATCCATTCTAAACACTCGGACTTCAAAGTTTTGTTGATGGCACTCAAGATATTTCCCAAACC
Organism: Buceros rhinoceros silvestris; assembly: GCF_000710305.1. Classification (NCBI taxonomy): domain Eukaryota; kingdom Metazoa; phylum Chordata; class Aves; order Bucerotiformes; family Bucerotidae; genus Buceros; species Buceros rhinoceros. Next base: position 33,842 of record NW_010389110.1, read on the forward strand.
TGCACAATGTCACCCTCTGCTGACGCGTTCAAATAGAAGTTTCTATAACAAAAGAGATAAACGGTCAATTTAATCCAATATCCTGCCCCCGGCAGCTCCCGGTGCTGGATACTTCCCAATGGAGGCAGAGGCTGCTCTGTAATTATCTCCTGCGCCGTTACTGCCGTTGAGCGACGGGTAATCTTCCCCGTGCCCATTAATTAATGACTTGTGCAAAAACCTGCATTGTATTTTTTTTTCAGTAAAAACAGTTATTTGGTACGTGGGATCAAACTGGGGCAGAACCCAGAAGTTCGGTTGTCGTCAAGGACAACTCGAGCCTGAATAACTGGGCTGGAAAAAGTCTCCAAGAAGTGCGGAAGAATCAACATTTGAAAGACATTTCCGTAAATGAAGAGGAAAATAAAACCATAAACGCTTCATTACTCGCCAGCAAAATGCTGCTGGGAAAACTGGAAGTCTGCGAGGAGTTAGTATCTAAACAAGGTCATGAATAACTACTTGCTGTTAGAAAAAGCCTTTATATTCATGAGACAAGGCCCGAGTCCCCTTGTTGGGCTTCATCCCTCCTCGGCTCCCTGCGCAGAGGTGCTCCGCTGTTTTGTCTTTACGAAGCCCTGGGTTAGCTCTGCTCTCTCAGCACTTCCTACGCCCTGATCCATAAACTCTCATCTGAGATGGAAATTGCCCTCTGAGCTGGTATGGACTGGGCCCAACCGGCAGGTGAATAGAGCGATGTAGAGGGTTTACCAGCAGAGGTGCACACCTAGAGAGAGCTGCTGAGCAGCATGGTGAGGGCTAACGAGCTATCTACCCAAAACAACCGACCTTCTGCCATAACCTGGGCACAACACCTAAAGAGCCGGGCAGACACGGAGAAACAGGACTGGGATAGGTAACAAAAGGGATAAATACCGGTTACAGGTACGTGAAGGAGATTGTGCCTCCAAGGCTCTCTGTGACTTCCAAGTGCCATCGACAGAGACATTTATAGCGCTCGTCTTACGTCCTGCTGCAGTGCTGAGCCAGTGGGCTCTGGGCTGGTGTCTTAGGGAAGTGGGATTTATCCTAATAAACGCTCTGGAGTTAGAAAGCCTTGCTCCAAGGGAGCTGCCGCTTATCAGGTGTGTGGTGGATGCAGGCAGGAACAGAGATCCAGGGACCCACATGCCTGGTGGGGTGATAAAGGATGGGTGAGTTCGCTCCTTAACCTAAAAATTGTCGCTAGATGAAGGAGGGAGGAACTGGGAATGGCTGAAGGCAAGAAGCGTACTTTCCTCACTGTGCCAGTACCTCCACACACAACAGGAGGAGGAAAAAAGGGAAATAAAAAAAAAAAGAAGACTGGAAGTCCTTGGGGATGAGCTCATCTGTCACCACAGGCCAGCAGAGCTGTCGTGAGAGAAATGAATGGCCTGGATCGTCTGCCAGGGTGACGACATGTCATGACGTTGAGCCATACATCCATCTGGATGAAAGCTTGGTTGCGGCCGGGCCCTTCCCTGGATGAAAAGTGCCTCCTATGGCTCCTTCTGCCCATCATTGCTCCCGCCTTTCCCCAAGTCCCAGATAACGAAGTTACACAGCTCGCTAAGAAGGCAAAGAGGGTTTTTTTCCCTAACCCTTCAGCCTCCTCTGAAACAAACCCAACAACAACTCAGCTGGTCGTCCTCTATTATTTTTGTTGGAGGGACTCCCCCAGCCCCTCCCTCCCTGTGGATCTGCTGCTAATAAGAGTCATGTAAGTTTGTTGTACACCTGCCAAATTTTCGGATGGGACCAGCAGGCAGCTCGGTTGTTGTTTCTCCTGGACAAGAGAGTCCTCCAGCAGGCAGGAGCGTGGCTGTACCTGGGTGCTGGGGCTAGAAACACAGCAGTACTGCCCTGCTGTCCTCCACCATGGTGGGAGCGGGAGTGAAAGGGATGGAGAAGGACGGAGGAGCACACAAATATTAGCACAGGATGAGGAATGCCCTTGGAGAGTATTAAACAGCAAACCCAGCCCCCGTGATGTGCCTTGGAGAGAGAAACAGAGGCTGAACCTAATGCAGCATTTACCGCGCACAGCGCTGAGGTCTGGGCTGTGGCAGTGCCTGGGGCTCCTCAGCTTCACGAGCACAGCAACACATGAGGGGAAGGAAAGCCCAGAAAGGACTAAACCAACACACCAGCAAACTCAGACTGCCTGGGGCAGACAGCAATTTCAGCACAGGCTGCAAGAAGGTTCCCGATCTTGCTGAAGCTGTAGCAGGTCATTGGGTCCCCGCCAGCTCCGGGAGTGGCACCGTGCTGCATCTGCCCAGCTGTCCTGACCGCTGGACCCCACCGCTCTGCGTGGGCTGACCGTGGCGAGGCTGCTTCCACGGCTCACGTATGGCACCACAGCTGCCCTGAGAGACCAGCCATGGCCACCCTGGCTAACTGCCCGCACCAGGGCTGCCCTGACCACCTACCTGCCCACATTAAGGCTGCCTTGATCGATTAATTGCCCAAATCAGGACAGACTGACCCCACCACAGCCACTCTGCTGGACAGACAGATTGACTAACTGCCAGACAACAGCCTGCAGAGCCCCACAAGCAGAGCACACCCCCAGCCCCCAGCCCCACTGCCTCTTATGAGCAGCCCTGCTGCCCTCAGGTGAGAACATGTGCTCCCATTGGCTCCCTGCCCTGCAAGCCCACCCCCTGTGGGTGGGCCAATCAGGGCTGGGCAGACACCTGGGCATGGCAGAAGGTTCCAGAAACAGGAGGCACCTCAGGTGCCTGGTGGCTATTACTGCAGGGACTCAGTGCCCACGGTGGTCCAGAGAAGGCTGAGGGGGGAGAAGACACTCTGTTCTCCCTCAGCCAAAAGAAGGCAGGACCCTGCCTCGGCTTCCCTCCAGCCTGAGGGCAGAAAGGGGTTGGGAGCTCCTGAGGTGTCAGCTTGCTGTGAGAGGAGCAGAAGGTGGCTGTGCATGCAGACCCCTCGGTGTGCCTGGAGGGTGACGACAAAGGGGCCACGGCAGAGTCTCACTACAAGAATACTATGAGTGTACTCTCACTACTCGCTACAAGAAACACATCTCACTGCCAGCAGGACATGGAGGGGCTGGAGCGTGTCCAGAGCAGGACAGCGGAGCTGGAGCAGGGTCTGGAGCATCGTACTGAGGAGAGACTGAGGGACCTGGGGGGGTTGAACCTGGAGGAAAGGAGGCTCAGGGGTGACCTCATCACTCTCTACAACTACCTGAAAGGAGGTTGTAGCGAGGAACTTAGTCTCTTCTCCCAAGTAACAAGTGATATGACAAGAGGAAATGACCTCAAGTTGCTCCAGGGGAGGTTTAGGTTGGATATTCAGAAAAATGTCTTTACAGAGAGGGTGGCGAAGCCTTGGAACAGGCTGCGCAGGGCGGTGGTGGAGTCCCCATCCCTGGAGGGGTTTCCCAGCTGTGTGGAGGTGGCGCTGGGGGACAGGGGGGACCTGCCAGTGCTGAGTTAATGGTTGAACTTGATGATCTCTTCCAACCAAAATGATTCTGCGATATTGATTACACCCGCTTTATAACACCATACCTGTGCTGAGAGGAAGTTTGGCTTGTGTGCGTACACCGTGGCCTCTGGCTGCTGCACACATCGCAGTGGGATTGGGCAGCCTGAGGGGGGCACAGCAGATAAAAAACAGGGTGGGAAGAGATTTGGGGGAGAGGCGGTTTGAAGGATTGATCTCTGAGGTCCTGGAAATGCTTCACGAGGGGTGAAGGAAACGGGGCACAGCGGGTGAGGACAGGCAGTTCTGATCGGGGCAGGTTACCCAGGTCCTTGTGCAGAAAGAACAGGATTTTGATGTCTCTCACAGAGAGACGCTCGCACGAGGGCTCGAGAAGATGGATTTGAGCAGAATGACTTTAAATAACCAAGAAGCCAGGGAGAAAGAAACTCAACAGCAAGAAGAAGACAGACTTAGTAGGTCACCTCCTGCACCCAGCAGTCAGCACGAGGCTGTTCTCGCCAGCAGGA
>NW_010389110.1:37951-39039 GCF_000710305.1 Buceros rhinoceros silvestris
GGAATTTTTCCTCCGCAAGTCGATAGTTCAGTTTAAGTCCCAGCGCTTTCTCTCGTGTCCAAATGCCACAAGAGAGGGAAATCCGGGCAGCCCGACTTCACTAACCGCTAAGCCCTAAAATCTTCCCCCGCCTCCGCCGCCCCATCCCTATTTCTTTTGATTCAGACAAAACTCCCTCTGAAGTTGAGTGGACCAAATACGAGGGCATTTTCTCCGAGCTCAATTCAGATGTCACCGGGGGTAAGTCTCCATAATGCCAGCTGGCGCTTGCTTGAGTGAGCAGTCATCACCCTCTAAGCCAGCCCCCAGTAAAACCTCGACTGGGCCCGCAGGAGGTGTAGAGGTAGAGGGACAAACCTGATATCGAGGGAAACGGAGCTGAGAGCATCACAGACTTTGATTTAATTAAAGACAAACTGTTTAGTGTCTGTGTTTGCCAGCATGGCCTGCGGCACCGTCCCCAGGGAAAGACACTTTGCAGATATCGAGGTAATAAGGGCAGGCAAGCAGCTTTCTCCGTAAATTGTACTAACGGAGACAACTCAGTTCGTGTCACAGCATCCCGATCTGGTCCGTTGAGCTGTCTGCAGAGAGCATTAATCATAATTTACGGAGGCTAACTGTCTCATCAGTTTAAAAACCTGATGAAATTAGTGGTCTGCTGGCTTAGAGTGGATAAAAACATGTCTCACGAGCTGCTAGGAGCTGAGTGAGATGTCCATGAGGTTTGGGGTTTTTTTTTCCTCACTCTGCAGGCAGGACCTCGCGGTTATTTCTTCCAGCTTAAACAGCGTCGGACACATTAAAACGGAACAAAGCAAAAAAGCTCAAACTGAAAACCTCGATGGTAGGAGGGGGGGAAAAGTTAGCGAAAACTCAATGAAGGCAACAGCCGTTTCTTCCCGCCTCAGGTCTGATTCAATCAGGTCTTTCAAAAGAAACTCCTGTCACCACAAACCGCCTTTTCATGCCAGATTCCTCCGGCTCCCCCTCTCTGCCCCATCCCACCGACTTCCAACAGCACCGATCAATCTCCGAGCGACACCCTGCTCCCCCCGCTCCCAGCTGCCTCCAGCCACCGCCGTTCC
>NW_010389110.1:39148-39608 GCF_000710305.1 Buceros rhinoceros silvestris
CGCCCCCCTCCCCCCCCCGCCCCCGGCGCCCCCCAGCCCCCGCCGTTCCCAAGCAAAAGGCAGCTTCACCCAAGAAGGTGGTGGAAAAAATGTGGACAAATTTCTGATTTGCAACACTCTGGGAATGGGTTTATTGCCATTGTTTGAGTGCAAATGTATAAATAAAGCAAAACGAAGATTCCAGGGTGAGTCCGATGAAAAGCAGAAAACAAGAAATTTTATGGCCATAAGTGGCGTGGGCTAATGGTGATTTTTGAGGCACTGGACCATGGTAGTTACTTAGCTAAATGATTGCTGTGAAACCGGGCAAGAGGCTTATTTCTTAATTACTGTTACATATTATGTCAAGCTGACACTTCAAGGCGTGCTCAGGCGCTGATAAAGTTAGCCAAAAAAAAAAAAAACCAAACCAACCCAACCAAAACACTCTTGCCTTTCTGAGAGGCTGTTATTAAAGCAG
>NW_010389110.1:39732-39989 GCF_000710305.1 Buceros rhinoceros silvestris
AACACTCTTGCCATTCTGAGAGGCTGTTCTCAAAGCCGGTTACTTCAGGGTCACAGCTGACCCCGGGAAAAGCCCAGACTGGTCCCCAGAAATGGGGTGCAGCCTGTTCCCACTCTCCTTATCTCTAGATCCACCAGGTAGGGCAGGAGTGGGTAAACCCCTGGGAACCTGGTGGCCTTTCAGCGGGCTGGGCAGGAAAGCTATGGGTGACCAGCAGGAGCCAAGAGGACCAGTGGCACTAGGGCCCGCCAACCCTC
>NW_010389110.1:40069-47305 GCF_000710305.1 Buceros rhinoceros silvestris
ACCAGTGGCACTAGGGCCAGCCAACCCTCCCTTCCTCAGCGGGTCCAGATGGCCGAATCCGCTTTCCCTGCGGCCACCTCTTGGCTGCTGTGCCCCTAGAACCACTTCTCCTTTGATCGCTTCGCCCCGGTGTGACACTGTGGGTGACGTGGGGCATGAGCGATTGAGCTGCTAACTCCCTGCTCTCCGCTCCACCTATGCAGCCATCATCACCTAGATTCGACATACGCTTTGATCATGTGTCATGTATGTAAAATTTCAGGTAGCTCCAGTTTACAGTTCCCTATATACCCCACGGGCTCTCAGTCCCCCAGGCTGCGGGGCTGTTACTTTACAAAATACAACCCTGTGTACAGAGTCCACTCTGTGCCCAGTGCACCCAGAGCTGTACAAATCCTCAACAAAATCATGGTCTCTGCACTAAAATCTTATCACCTGAGCACGTAGTTTTGTTGGTCTTCCCAGTTTAAACCAGTGCACTCCAGCAGAAGAGAGAGAAATTACCATTTGCCACGTCTCAGCTCACCACTGGCATGAGTCGGGTATAAAACCTGCTAGAGAATATCAAGCTAGGAGAGACAGACAGAGCAGCATCACAGTCCTACATAATCCCTACTTTTAATTTGATTTAATCGGCCAAATCAACACCTCTGTCTCCACGCCACCCTTCAATTTGCAGCACGCAAAGTCTGGAGGCTAGATTTACAGCTAGGTCAGTTTTACCCTGCGTAAGCTGATTACACCCACCATTAAAAAACATAAAACAAACAACAAACCTCGCTGTACAGGAATGCTAATGGCAACCTACAGTCATGGGTTATTTAATAACCTACCATCAGCCTCTATTCACAGGTTATTTATAACCCAAACTCCATAAATGCAACAAGTAAGCTCCTCCTGAGGTGTTTAACTTTTATTTTGTGAGCAGAAAATGCTTCTCCCTGAAAAGAGAATGGAAAATGAAAAGCCCTCGCTGAGTCTCCTCAGACTGAGAAATTTCATTCCCTTGAAATTAGTTTCTGCCCTTAAAACTTCTCTGAACAAATGTAATTATTTGTAAATCGCGGGGCTGGCTGCACGGCTAGCTGGCCGTGCTCCCAAAAATGCATTGGTCGCCCATTGATGTCGGAGAACAAGTAAGGGCACTCTTTCAAAACTTCAGGAAAATGGAAAAAACCATACAAAAAGTCAGGCTTCTTTTTCCTCCTTTCCTTTCAGCTCTTTGGAATAATTTGCCTTCAAGAGCCGTGGCTTTGCTCCAGTATTTTTGAGGTAGGAAACATGCAGAGGTTTAGTTCTTTATTGACTCCATCAGGTTCGGGTTACATGTCGGGGTATAAAATTATAAACAAATGGGCGGCATTTCCATTTCTGAAGGGTTTCCAGTCCCCTCACCCTCTCGCCCCTCTGAAAGGTACATCAGAAGCAGGGCCGCCTGGGTAAAGGGAGCCAGGTGGCTCCCCGATAAACAAGCCATCCTTTCTACCCTCCTCCTGGCAGTGGGCTGCTCTCTCCCTCGGGTCCCTGGCTCGAGTCCAGACTGAAATCCTCCGTGCACCGAGTGGGTCAGTGTCAGGTGAGCCCCGAGGAAATCAGGCTTGTGTCCCAAACCCGGAGCTCTGAGCAATTAGAATTTTGAGTCCTGGTAATGTGGAGAATAAGCTAGAAGGTGCCTGGTTTTGTGAGCACGTCACCTCTAATCAGGATCAAAGAGAAGTCAAAGAAATGGGACAGGAATTGTCACTGCAGCTCCCTTAGCTAGTGCCACTGCATTTTGGGGGGGAATATTGACTCTGAGCAGCTTGGCGAGCAGCTCCAGAGGTGTTTTCTCCCTCTCTTGGAAAGAATTGCCATCAGTGGCTCTGGTGTCATGTCTGAGACTCGGAAGTGAGGAAATGGAAATTGGACAGTCGCACAACTCTAATCGAGGCTTATGGTTCCTGGAGAGAGGAGGGACAAAGTGGCACCGGCACCGCCAATGTCACTTCTTGTTCTAACGCGTTTCAAGTAGACAATGCTGCCCAACCCTCCAAGCCCCCTGCAAAGATCAGAGTCGAACAGCAAGAACACACAGGCAAGAGGAGAGAACGCTGGAATCGAAGCCAGCCAAGCCCAGAACAAATCACCGGCAGCCCAAGTTCTCCCGTGATATCACCGTTTGTCATTAGTCATCAGAAGCGCGGCACTTCTCACCATGACATACAACCTTGATCAAGGAGCGGTAACAATGTCTCTTCACAATTAATATCAACATGCTCCTTGCATGTCTCTGTGTGACTGCAAAGGCAGCGCAAGCTGTAGCGAGGGCTCGTTTGAAGGTCCCGATTGACATGTAACTAGTGCAAGAAGCAAGAAAAGTCTGACGACAACGGAGCAGCTTTCCATGAGGAAGACTCTTCAACACCCAACACGGCAACTGCCTGAAGTCTACCGAGTAGACTTAAGAGACCAACAATCAGTAAGAGCGATCACCTTGGAGCCTGGACAGGTACATCTTCACTATTTCTGCCACGTGCTGAAGAAGGGCTAGTCCAGAGCTGGTTCACATTCCCCTATTGAACTCTTCACAGCAGCTCTTGCAGCACTTAGATGTTTCTTAGACATCCTCCAGCTTCAGGAGATGGTTAGCTAAACCAGAGCAGCAGTGAGTTGTTATTGCAAGCGAGACAGCTCTGCCGTTTTGGTTCCATTATGGCAGGCACTGAACGAATGTGCTGTAAGAGACTGCCCTTGGCTGGAGGAGGCAGAGGTGGAGTCAGAAACAGAGCCACGGAGAGGTGAAGCAGCCCGGTCAAAGGCAGAGCAGCGGCAGATTTCAGTCTTTAGAGCCCCAGCTGAGTTCTGTATCTGTTAGATAAATCTGAGAGCACACACAAGCTGGAACTCAGCTGCACGTTCGCAATCAACTAACCTGGCGGTGGTGACATAAAAATCAGATATTTTTAAAAAATCAATACCTAGAGTTAACAGATTAAGCTCCTTATTTGGTGCAAGCCAAAGCAGCTCCACCAAATTCACTGGTTTATGGCAGAATGTCTCCTTTAAACCTCGTGCGTGAGCCCAACTCTGCTACGACAGGTATCTAAGGAGATCCTGTACCCTGGGGAACGCTTATTGCCGACTGAGCTAACGATTCCCTTTTCAGCCATTCACTTTTGTAGACACGGTGGTGGAAGTTTCTTCTGAATCGTCTTTGTGTTTCATACCGCGAGGCCACTCACATGTATAAAATTAAATACGGACATAAGTAATTGCAGATTTGGGACGTGAGACAATAAGGACCGAATTTTCGGTGGCTAAGCCTAGGCCTCCAAAACTACATGCCTTAAATTGGGAGATGCGGTTATGAATGGTCACGTTTGCGTATGCCCCAGAGCTCTGAAATACACACAAACGTATTTGGCATGCACCAGCCTCAGTCCTGTGCAAAGAAACCCAGACCAAAACCGTATGGATGGGGGCGGGGGCGGGGAAGTAACTGATCCCTTCTCTGGTCCAAATGAGGAATCTCCTATGAAATATCAATATCCTGTTTTTCTTGCACAGAAGGAACATATTTCTAGATGGCTCCTCGTGCGATTTCTTAGATGTGCTGGTGTGGACAACCCTTACCAACGCAACTGGGCAGAGAGGGGACTCATTTGCCAAACAGTCGAAATGCTACACCTAGAAACGCGTTAAAACCCAGGAGACGCAGAGCTGGTGGATCGCAGACCCCGAGAGCCCCTCCTCAGCTCCACAGTCAGCCATCCACTCAGCCTATGGAAGTCCATGATGTGGGGCCGCTTTACGTTCTTTGACAATTTGTCTGAGGGAGTGGGTTGAACCGCAGCACGGAGCTGATCTGTGGAGCCGGAGCAGGCTGTGATGGAGGGGGGCACCCCAGGGAGACACGGGATCAGCTCCTGCTTGAACTCTGGGCTGCCGGTGGGGCACGAAGTGACACACCTATCTAACTCCGCTTTCATTTCCTTACCTCTAAAAACCCCGACCGCATTGCCCTTCTGCTGGGGCTGGTGACCCAAAATCCAGTAACGACGCACTGGTGACACTCGCTGTGCTCCCAGATAGATTTTCCAGCTGGTCACGTTTCCCTGTGACCTTTTGAAACATTTTTCTTGCAGCTACAAAATGCCTGTTACTGGGTGGAATAAACCAGTGAACATCTCTTCAGCGCTTGCTTGCAAATGAACAAAAAACCCACCCACAACATTCGGAAGATTTACAAGTGCTCACAGGAACCTTTCAGTATATATTTTTTGGTTAACTGCGATGTTGCCTGTAGCTCTTTATGGCACTTTTAGAGCATCAAAGCTCAGATTTGTTATATCAAACCTGGAAAGCTTCAAAAAGTTTTTGTAAATTAAAATTATTTAAAAAAAAAAAAAAGAGAGAGAGAGAAAGAAGATACCAAAAGCTATGAAGTGGTATTTTTCAGATGGGAATGCGCTTTGATTTCAGTCGTTAATGCAAATAATACTTTCTCCTCCTCCTCCTTCCCCCTGCACCCCCAACAGAGTTTTCAGTGCTGCAGACAGAAGGTGGGGAAAAACAAATATGGCATAAATTGTCTTGGTAAACAAGTCAATAGTGTCACTTAACTCTTCCCCCTGTGACTCCTTGCTGGAACTCGGGATTAGTTTATGGCAGGGCTCTGTCAAAAGGGCCCCCTCCCTGGAAAGAGAGGTGAGACCTCAAAAGCCATTGTCTCTTTAGTTAATTAATTAAGGTAATATTGAGTAGGGCTTTGCTTCTAAGTTCAAGGAACCCAGCTGGGGGCAGCAGCCTCTTGTTTGATGCCATGAATACGAAGGAATGAGCTCCGGGCCCTGCCTTAAAATCCAAAATCATTTAAAACATGCCGGGGAGGAGGGGATGGAGAGAAAGACCTGGCTGGGGGAGCCCAATTTACGGAGCTTTTACGGCAGGGTCCAACCTTCTTCAAACAACTCCAGGGGGTCGCTTTGCATTTTACACCACTGCCAGCTAAGTGGTGACCACTTCTTCGGGTCATGGCTCTTGTCTTTCAAGCCTAAGACAGGAGGAGGCCAGCGAAGTTCTGCAGAGCTGATTTCTCTCCCCGCGCAGCCTCCTTCGGCTGGGGAATGCTTCTTACTGGTGCCTGCCCCAATCCCTCTAAATGTCGTACTGGTCAATTTTGCTTACATGGGGAATCCTCTCACAGACATGGGATGGGATGACTCATTTGGATCAAGTCGCCCACAAACGTAAGCCTTGGCAGGCCTAAGCTGGAAATGAGTTTTATTTCCAAGCAGCATCTAGTTGTTTGCTCTGTGAGCTGATTTGAAGAGAAAGCCAAACCTCCAGGTCCATGTTCAATCTTTGGGTAAAACTCCTACCAATACTGTGGGAATTTTCCTGCATAAACCCACCAGGTTTTGAAGAAAAAAAGGCTGAGGATGGGGCTCTGCTTAGAAATTTTTACACAAGGTTCCAGTCTCGGCTTTGCCACTGATACACCGTGTGAACCTGGGCAAGCTGCTTCACTTCCGTTATCCCCTGGCTCTTTGCTGGCTCTGGCCTCTCCTGCCTAACACAACGGCTGCAGACCTCAGTCCCGGCCCATAAATCACATCATACTCATCCAGCCCACCCCAAAGCAAGGCGTGATGCCCTACCCTGTGGTCCCTACCCTGGTGCCACAGGCTCCCCGCGTGTGATCACGGCTCTATTTTGATCACTTTCCCTATAAAAACAAACCAACAAGCCAACGGGTGCAGGATTTAATGCCCGGAGATCGCACCGTCGTTGTGAATTTGAACCTCCCTTTTTCGCCTTGTCCCCATATGCTGCATATTAACATCTGCCGCTGCGTTAAGTCTAATTTTGTTTGGTATCTTCTCAGGGGAGAGGTTGGCTCTCATCTGGACGTGGCTGCCGAGCGCCAGGCACACCAGTGGCACCGTATAAATAACGGTGGTCATAAATAGCTGACAACACCTGCTGGGTTGGAATCGGCAACAAGTGATAATCCGGCGAGCAGCTAAATGGGACTCGGGGATCGCGGGTGCTGGCCTGGTTCACTGGCTTCTTGCTTTGATTATGCATTTGTGTTTTCCCCTTTCTTTTTCACCTCTGAAATGCCTCAGGGAGCCGCTATGGGAACAGGAGTGACTCAAAATCTGTTGGTCTTTCATCACATCAGCTCCTCATCTGTTTCTTTCCACCCACCCCGCTCCCCTGTCCCATGTGCGATGCTTTCAGACAAATGTACCTGATGGAAAACCCAAAAGGAAACAATAAAAATATCCCTGCGCTTGAGAGGATGCAAAGTGTCCCGCAAAAACCTGGGCCCATCGGATGAAGGGTCAGAGGCATTCCTAGCATGGAACCGACTTGCCGTGCTTCCCTGAATCCCTACAAACAGGCCTTGCGGCTGGACACACGTGGAGGAGCCGGTCGGAGGCAGGAAGACACCGTCACCACGTGCATACGTATGCACCGTCCCTTTGTGAAGGCTGAAGGAGGGGATGCTGGCCTGATGCTGAAGTCCTCCTTGGGTTTGCAAAGACTAAAACAGCAGGACTGTCACCACCACCACACATCAGCTTCCTACAAACCATCCTCCTGGCTAATTAAGCAGATATTTCCCTAATTGGGCAACACTTCTGCTTTGGTGGGTCTTTTTCTCTTTTGCTCTTTTTTCTTCTCCTCCCCCTTGCTGGTTTGGTTTTGCCTTTTTTTTTTTTTTTTTTGAGTGTAATGAGGTTTTCAGTGCACAGATTTTTTAGCATATCATTCACGGGTGTCTCCATAGGTGTTCTAGACCCTATAAACGTTTATGAGTTCAGTAAATTTTTTTTAAATAGATTGGGTTTGCCCTGGTGGCTCCATCTCCATTCAGGTCACCTCTCCAGGAGCCCGTTCTCCTTTGGAAAGCACTAAACACAGGTTAGGGGGGTCATAAGTCACATAACCCCCTTGAGGGAAGTTTGGCTTTAGCAGCCATGAAATAGCAACTCTTCCGCCGTGGAGGGGAAGGTGAGGCTGGGGAAAGGGGGGGTAATTTTATTATTATTATCATCGCTTGACCTCCCAACCCAGTGCTCAGAGCTGCCTCTCGTTAAGGAGTCTGCAAACTGGCTCTGCAAGCAGCAGAGACCAGCTTAGACTGATCCCTCAGGAGTTAGCCGCCCTCAAAACGCCCTCACAGCCGCTGCGGCAGCCAGGATGAGATGTTCCCACCTCAGCGGGATCCCCTCGATGGGACCCTGG
>NW_010389110.1:47767-49223 GCF_000710305.1 Buceros rhinoceros silvestris
GCCAAAGTGATGAGAACCTCCCTCTGTCCCTGTCTTTAACACTATCCAGGCAAGAAAATATCCCAGGATCATAGAGCTCAACACGCACTAAAGCCCCTCTGCCCTTCAAGGCTTTTAAAAACTTTTCTGCATTAACCTTAGTGAAGGTGAAAAACATCTGACAGAGGCGGAGAGGAGGAATCAGGCACTTGTACAGCTCATTGTGATCTTATGGGAGAAACCAAAGCTGCCCCAAATTCACCCAACCACTGCTTGACCCTGTCCCCTCCGGCCACAACACGGATCCTGGAGCCAAGAGCAGTCGGGGAAAGCGGGGACACCTGCAGCAGCAGGTCTGGACATTAACTTGGGCACTTTTCTGAGCACCCACTTGCAAATTTGCCATACCCTGCCCCGCGCTGCGGGATGCTCGGGGTGTTTCTCCCACCACCGCATCCCGACAGCGCAAGGCCAATATCCCATGGAAAGAAAAAATAAAATAAAATAAATCCATCAAAGCTTATTAGTTAAATTGCTCTGTGCAAACCTAATTGACCACGAGGGATCTCCTAGACAAGCAGGCCGTAAATCGCGATTTTAACAGCGGCAGGGGGAAGGAAAGAGGAGGGAGGGGGGGAAGGAGAGAAGGAAGAAAGTTTGCAATTGCTGGGGATCATTTTAGGCGACTGCCTGGCTGGAGGCTGCGGAGAAAGAAGGGCTGATCTGCAGCATATGGTGCAAAAAGCCGGTGCCGGGGCTGGAAGAATAAAAACCCCGAAGGCCGCAGATCCTAAGGAGCTATTTATTCCTCCCCCTGCAGATGTACATTAATGCAGGAGGAGTAGGGGGAGCAGATCTTTGGGTTGGAGAAAGAGAAACAGCGCTCCTTCCTTTTAACATGCTGTTGTCTGGCTTGATCTTGTCACTCCAAAGGGACCCATTCAGAGGTATTCATGCATCTGCCTCAGGGGGACAATGGGACCTTAGTTTATAAACTGTCTGTCCAGTTGCCTGCGGCCTTTAGTCCTTTTGTTTTCGCTTCTCTTAATAAACTTTTTGGGGGAGTTCATCAATACGCTTGAATAGCTGATGTTCTCATTCTCAGAGAGGGGAATAACAGAAGGTCTCGAAGCTTTTTTTTTTTTATAGGGGTGGGGGTGGGTTTTTTTCCCCTTAAAGGAGAACCGAGGCTTGAAAAGCATCAGAATAAACCCCTAAAAAAAAAAAAAAAAATATGACTAAACCCCAAACAAAACCTCCGTTCAAAAGAGACGGAGAAATGAGCAACATTTAATTGCACATGCACACCCACCCAAAGCAATTTTCGTCCTGCCGACAGAATTAAGGCGATCTCCGACGAATTTTACAGCTCTCCAAATATTTTGGGTCGGGGGATTGGGAAGGAATTTCGGAGACCAGGCTCATTTCCAGGGGATTTAGGGCTGAAAGCTGCCTCTAACCTTTCCCCCTCCGTTCC
>NW_010389110.1:49523-49737 GCF_000710305.1 Buceros rhinoceros silvestris
GCAGCCGGCGGAGCCCTCCCCTTTCCCGGCGCCTCCTTTGTAGCCGAGCCCGGAGGCGGGGGGGTACGGAGATGCCCCTATTTCTAAGGCACAGCCCCCTCCCCGTGCCGGCGCCCTCTCTCCTCCCTTGATTTCTCTTTTAAGGCGTTGATTTTCCTGGCAGCCCCCTTCACCCGCCCCGCAAGGCCGGGGGAGCCCGGCTGCAGCCCGGCGC
>NW_010389111.1:0-216 GCF_000710305.1 Buceros rhinoceros silvestris
GCTTCTCCACCGTAGTGGCTTACCAGTCTGTCTTTCAGACGTGGGACACATTTTGAGTTGTGGGAGCAGTTAGAGCTCTCTCACTCTGTCTGAGCTCTTGCAAAAGCCTCCACAGCACATGTGCTAACAAATCCTGGGCTATCATGGGCTGACAGTGTTGTTCACTCTGGGACATCCTCAGCCTTAGTTTTGCTACTATCCACGCTGAGTTGTCAG
>NW_010389112.1:0-3349 GCF_000710305.1 Buceros rhinoceros silvestris
AACCCGAGGAGCCCAAGATCCCCAGCAGCTCTCTAACCCCTTTCCAGGGAAGAAATAAACCCACCCCTGTGGCTCAGAGCAAACCCTTCCGTGCCGCTCTGCCCGCCTGCAGCCCCGGCACTGGGGTGCCCCAGCTCCTGCGGAGGGGACGATCAGTTCTGTCTGCCTCCCGGAGCCACCACGCTGTTTGCTCTCCCCTGCACTCCCTTCCCCGCCAGCAGCACCGACTGCAAGCCCACCAAACCCACCAAGGAAATGGGTTCCTACCTCTTTTTCATTACGTTTTCCTTCCTGCCCCGGCAGCCCCATCTGCCCCCACCGCCGGCGTCGAAGCGCTGGCACCACCACAGTGGCCAAAACCCCTAGATGTGGGGCGAGAGGGGGCACAGCTCTGTTCCCAGCCCCGTTTTCCCACGATCTTGCCTCATCCCGGGTTCAACGCGGCAGCATCGAGCCCCTCGAGGGCCCTTCTCTGCCTCTCCGGCTCCTCTGGGGTCCTGCTGAGACTTTCCCGACACCTTCGGGGTGGATGTGCGGGACCTTTCTCAAGCGCCCTCTCCCTCGACAGAGCCCCGCCGGCGGCGATCTCGATCCCATGAAAGCGGACCGAGGATGGGACAGGAGAAAACACCCACACGGACTCCCCGGGAAATGCATAAAGTTACTTTATTTTCAGTATACATTTAATTTTGAAAAATATAAATGCTAAAATATCTCATCCTCTTTATCTTTTGATTCCATAAAAGTCACAATAGAAAGCTTCATAAAACTGTAAAATACTATAATGTTATAAGGAATTTTGTGGTTTATATTACTGGAAAAAAATCATCTTAATATATTGAAATGTTTTCTGCTTTTTTCCTTTTTTTTTGTTCCACCTTGATCCACATCATTTCACACCAAGTTCTCATTCTCTCCTCCCAAGCAAATACAGACTTCCGAGAATTAAAAACAATAATAAAAGTATCCGAAAGTGCGTGTTGATTCAAAAAACCCCAAACAAATACCAAGAGAAAGAAGCATCGGCCACCATGACAGACGACGTGGGCTCCGAAGGACGCTCCTGGGGCCGGGATGAGGCTGGGCTGGCTGCAGCGGGTGGCTGTCCCCCTCGTCCCTGCTCGCTGGCCCCCGCTGCCAGCAGAGCTCTTGGGTTGCTCTTTGCGTTGAGTTCTGATGTGTTTTTCTGAGGAACATCCAACAAGAGGGACCTGCAGCGGGTGGCTGTCCCCCTCGTCCCTGCCCGCTGGCCCCCGCTGCCAGCAGAGCTCTTGGGTTGCTCTTTGCGTTGAGTTCTGGTGTGTTTTTCTGAGGAACATCCAACAAGAGGGACCCAAGTGCTGGCGTCAGGCAGCAGCAGCAGAGACGTATCCAGCTCCCGTGAGTTTCACGGCGGCCTGTGTCCCGTCCCTTCCAACAACAGCCCCCTCGGGTCAGAACGAACGATACGAACAAGAGAGGAAGGTCCAGATCAGCAGTCAACACGTTTCAAGTACATTTCACGTGGTCCAGAGGTGGAAGACCTCATTTGTGTGGAGATAGATACATCCCCAGACACGAAGCTGCGTGGGGTGGGCGCGCAGTGTCCTGCCCGCAGAACCTACTGGGAACGGGAAAGATGCTTCTCTCGACTCCTCCGCTTTGATCTCTCCTCCGTCGGTTGCTGGGACTCCTACAAAATCCAAGGTTGGGGCAAACCACAAGCTCCCGCGGACTCTGGAGCTGACGCCCGAATCCGCACCAGGGTCCTGTGTTCACTGTGGGTTGGCCGAGACCAGCATCGCTCTTCCCGGGCTGTGGGCAGAGAACCAGAGCTGCTCCTGTGCTGGCCGTTTCCAGCATCTCCCCAGCCTTTCCGGCAGAAGGTTCCTGGGATGCCGCTCTAAGAGTCACCACCCCATCATGGAAGACCCATTGAGAAGGAGTGGAGGAATGTGAGGGGGGTGCACATGCGTGTGCCGCGTCGGTGCCTCGGCAGCCACGACCACTTGCTGCAGGTCGAGCTCAATCCGGCACGGTCCCCATCGACTCATCCTTTAACCAGAGCGCTGCGTGGAAAGCGCGGTGGCCGGCGGCTCCTACAGCACGTCTGGGGAGGGGAGGAATCGCCCTCCTCCGAGATTCACAGGCCACCAGGTTGGAAGGGACCTCAGGGATCACCTGGTCCAACCTCCCGTTGCTGACACGGCTCCTACGAGCGAGCAGGCGCTAAAATTTGGCATAGAAGGTCTCAGCATCATCATGAAATTCCGTTTGCTCGACCAATGCGGACTTTGGTTTCGCGAGGACTGACGTGGCAGTGACGTGCCCGTCCTCTGCGGCGGCGTTTTGACCCGCTGGGGAATGAGCCCTGGCAGTTGGGCTTTGTTTTTGAAGCTCCGAGCGTGTTGCACGTGGACCTCGTGAAGGCAACGTCTCAGTGAAGTCTGCACGCGGAGAAAGTCACCCCTGCCACGGAGGGATCTGCTCGCTGGCTGAAAACCAGCAGCCTGGGGGTGCTCACACCTCGCCTGACGCGTCACCGCGGACGGACGGGTCTAGGGCCAAGAAGTCAAGATTAAGGGTAAGTTCTGGAGACGATGGTGAACTGCTGTGGGATGCTGGAGGACGCAGCTGTTGGGCACCCTGGTGATCATCCCATGGGCCACCTCCCGCCGTCCCGGTCCTTGGCTGTGCCATCACTGTGCCCGAAGTGCGCCCGGGGTCTACACGTACACACACGCTCATGTTTCAAAATAATTGGAACGACATTGTAGAGGAAATCAACACCGCGGATACAGCCAGCATTTGTCCCCGGACACCGGTGGGTATCTCGCCACCGCTGTCACATTTAAGACTCTTCCCAGATGACAAGAGATTGAGGTGACATCCTGCCTCCTGCATGGTGGGGTTAGATTACCAACAAAATAAAATAAAACGACGTAACCTGCAGTAAAACGGACGCTTCAGAGCGGAAGGTGTCAGTCCACCCGACCCAGCCTCGTGCCATACCCTGGAGATTGCCGTGTGGTGTTTCTCGTGGGTCTTTTTTCTTTTTTTCTCTTTTTTTTTTTTTGTAAAAATCACATTATATATGGTACAATACATTTTTTACAGAAAGCCTGGCGTCTAGAAATAAGAGGTAGAACTACTCCAAACTATACGTTTCCTGCTGCAGGAAAAATTCATTTTTCTTTACAGTAATTAAAAAAAAGGTTAAAAAAATTGACAAAAAAAAACCCAAACCAAAACCAAAGTCGTAGGTTAGGCCCCCATAATTTAAACAAAATAGTCTAGGAAAATAACACTCTTCCATGTACCTGACGGATTAAGTCCATTAAAGTGTTTCTTTGAAAAAAAAAAAAAAAAA
>NW_010389112.1:3451-5376 GCF_000710305.1 Buceros rhinoceros silvestris
AAAAAAAAAAAAAAAACCAAAAACGATTTGCATAGGAAAGGGACGTTTCCAAACGACGGTGATGGTTCGTCCGCGCCGGGAGTGAAGTACCTTTGCCTGCCTCGTCCTTCCTGCGTTAATGACACGCACCCAGGATGGAGCATCTCCGGCGCATCCCGGCACCTTCGAGCGGCGTGAGCCCGACACCGGGTTAGCCCGGAGCTCCGTTTGGTTCTGCTGGATGACAAAGGGACAGACAGGGGCACCCTGACGGGAACGCCGGGGCAGCCCGTGACACCCTCGATGCTCCGCAGGCATGTGGAAGTGACGGAGAAGGCAAAAACGGGTCTTGGTGAGGGCGGGCGGCACAGGACGTCTTGTCTACCTACGTGGAGGGAGCAGAGAGGGGTGGAATATTTGGCTAGTGACAAAACGATCCCGAGAAAGGTTTGACAGAGCGACCAATCACAAAGTAGTTTCTGTTCCCTTGCTCCTCCAGAAATAACCGTTGTCTTCAGGCTCGAGGTCTATTCTAATTTGAGGCACAACTTTGACTGGAGTTCGTGGAGGGCTGCGAAGAGAAAGAGAACCAGGTAAGTGGCGGCTTCTTGGCTGCTGCCGTGCTCAGCTTCACAGAGGAAAAAACCCCTAATGATGGACAACCGCCAAGAGGAAACTGGGGCAACGGCACGAGCTGGGGCTCACTGGGCACCCGAGCGGTGGCAACGCTCCTCAGCCGCCCTTGAGAGCACCTGGCTGGAGCCCCTGAGCTCCGGGAGCGCTTACCGGGGCGCTTACCTTGGCATGGCGCGCAGCGGAAGGAAAGGGGTCATGTCAGCACGACGTATGGCGTTCGAGGAATGTCGGGGATTTTTCTCCTGTTGGGGAAGGAAAGGAAATCGTCACTGCCAGCAGCACCAAGCCTCAGTTTCCCCAGCACCTTCTCATCTACGTGGCAAAGCTTTTGAAGCCCTGCCTGCCTGGCAGAGCCACTTCACGGCGTCTAAATAAAAATACTCTCATTTCTCTCTCTCTCTCTTCTCCAAGATAAATCCTGGTCATCAATAGCACAAAAGCGAATCACCTAAGAAGGGAAATAGGTTAACAGTCAACTGCTGGCTGCCGCGTCGGTCTAACGTGCCATGAGGATTAGCGCCACACTTAACTATGCCTTTAAGCGCTGACTGGCACCTAAGGAAACAAACGGTGACGGGACAGCGGTGCGGTTTGGACATGCTGCGAGTCCGGAACACTGGGCGCGGAGGGGAAAAAACCACGTCGAACCACCGGCAGGGTTAACACAAAGCGGGAAAGAGAGTGAGCGGCCAAGAGACCCGCGAGCGGCCGGGGAGGAGCGCTCAAGCTGGAGGCACCAGACGGAACGAGCAACGAAAAGAGCTCACAAAAATCTGTCTTAAATCAGAGGCCTGGAAATTAAAACAAAACAAAATAAAACAACCAAGAGAAAGTACTTTCAGGAAAGCGAGGGTTGGTTTTTTGTTTCAAAATCACTCTAAATACACGGATCTCTCTATCTGTGGTGCGAGTCAGAGTCAAGCAGGCATGCAAGAGGTTAGTTCTACTCACTGTCGGCAGGTTTGCTATCACTTAGGAAAGGTTCCTGCTCCATGATGTCCATTGGTATTTTAATACTTGGGACTTTTTCTGAGTAGGGGCAGTCAGACTGTGAAAGAAACGTGTAAAAGGTCTTAGAACATTTCCACCACGTGCTCTTACCGCCTCCCGCAAATTAAAATCATCCTTCGCATCGTTTCTGCAGGAGCAAAGGGAAGAAGCACAAGAGCATCGTCCAGCTTGGCGGCCTGCTGGGTCCCACCGGCTCCCCGCTGCAGCCCACCTCCCCCTGTCCTTCCCCTCCCCTCCCCCGAAGGAAAGCAGAGTGACAGACCCACCCTGCCTGACTGTCACCCTCCCCTCACCGCCCC
>NW_010389112.1:5503-5909 GCF_000710305.1 Buceros rhinoceros silvestris
CCCGCCAGGCTGCGGGACGCCGGTCCACCCAGCCTGGGGTCACCTGCAGGAAGCAGAGGTGGAAAACACCCTCCCCTGCTCTCACTGCCCTCAAACCCCTTTTTTCTTCCCAACTGCTCCATGAGGATGAGGCACGGACACGGCAGAGTCGCCCATGGGGTCCCCTGGAGTTTGGGTACCGGCGGGATTTATAGTATCATACAATAATTCCAAGTACTTGGAATTACTTTGCTTTTATAAAAATAAAAGGAACATCTCATAACCAAGGAAAGGCTGATGTTGGTGGGTCACCACGCCAACCTGTCACCCTTTGGGAGACAATACACCGATGTGAGAGGTCTGTGGAACAGCAACGCTGATGCTCGGGGTCCACTTTATCTATCCACAGAGAGAGTAGCAGCCATTG
>NW_010389112.1:5993-6751 GCF_000710305.1 Buceros rhinoceros silvestris
TATCCACAGAGAGAGTAGCTGCCATTGGTAAAAACGCCCCTGAAGGGGGACAAGGCCCTCATGCAGCCCTTCTGACTCTGAAACTCAAGACACCAGCCCAAGGTTTGCTACAGAAACCGGCCTGTCCTCTCCTGGAGCACGCGGTTTTGGACAAAAAACCCAAGGCGCTCGAGTCTTCATGAGGCAAACGCAGCGATTAGTTGGCGCTAACTCATCCTCTGTGAGGACGAGCTGGGGGGGAAGCGGCGAGCTGAGCAAACCCCTTCTTTGCGGCTCCTTTTTGGCTGCCCCCCATCGCTGGTGACCCTCGGTTAGAACCTGAGGTTAGTCCTAACTAGTGCCGAGAGGTCTGCACTAGCGCCAGGTTTTGCCATGCTCTTCCACCTAACGCAGCGCTGGCGGCAATTCTCTCTGCTGAGCTCGGATCGGTTTGATTTCCCACCCGGTCCCACCAGGACTAACTTTGTGGTGGCCTATTTCGGGAAGGGAAGGGGTGACAATAACCAGTAACGCCAAGCTGGGGAAGCTGGTAAAAGCAAGTGCTGGAAAACACCCCCCCAAAGAGTTAAGAACCAACATTTGCATCGATTCTCTAACCCGTGAGAGCACCGACTGCACCTGAAATCCACGGGGAAGGGAGGGGAGAGCTGAAGCCACGGTGGCGATACAGGAGCTGCGGCTCAGGATGCTGCTGCCGCGCTCCCACCAGGCCAGCAGAGGGGACAGAGCCAACATTCTGCTGACAGGTCACGACGTGT
>NW_010389112.1:6828-9072 GCF_000710305.1 Buceros rhinoceros silvestris
AGGCCAGCAGAGGGGACAGAGCCAACCTTCTGCTGACCGGTCACGACGTGTGGGGTGTTTTGTCCCCTTTTGGTTCGCACTGGGCTATGGTTGGGTGTTTCCTCACGGGAACAGCCTGCCCCTGCTGCCTGGTGGCGCAGCGCTCACCTCCTGGACTCACAGGGCGATACAACCCGCGTGTGTGGCGCTTCGGTGTTAATTTATAGGATTTGAGTTCGTGCTGGAGCTGGGTGGGAGAACGTTTAAAGGCACGAGGACTAGATTTTTCTTTTCCTATATACAGTAAAAACCAGAACAGTCTAAGGCACGTGGATCTGGTCTAGTCAGGTCACCCAGCTCAGCAGGGACACAAGCAGCGACGCTTCACTGCTGCGGTTTGAGGTAGGACCAACGGGTTTCCCGCAGAAGGGCACGTGTGCTCTGACCACAGTTCAGGCAGAGTGTCACCAGCAGAAAGCAGTCTTCCCCGCAATGTGACAAGTCACATCTTGTCGTGCTTTTGAAAGGAACAATTAAAAAAATATCAAACCAAAGACGACGGGAATGTACTCAGGAGTGACAGAGCTGCTGGCGGAAACCGCTCTCCTGCTAAAAGTAGAAGACAATGACGGGGGAGAAAGGCGGAGGAGGGACGGCTGGGCGAGGCAGGGTGATGAAAGGCGTCCCAGTAAAGGGCAGGACATCTCAGCGGGTACCTAGTGCTCTTGTGGAAGGCGAGATTTCATTCTTGGCACCCCAAGTACCACCTACCCCAGGCTGCTGATGGCTGCAAAAGGGAAGGCAACGTAGAGGAGAAGTTTTGTTTGGGGCCGGTTTGCTGCAGCAGCTAAAGACCGAGCTGGTCGGCTTCAAAAGAGGCTGGGGAACGCCCAGCCCCAGTGCTGGGGTGGGCACGGGGCGTCCCCGGGGTTAGCGAGCTAGAAAGGAGCGATGTGAGGAGAGCGGAAAGCCCCTTACATCATCGTTGTCACTGTCCACACTGCCCTTCTTCTTCTTCTTCTTCTTCTCGTCCTCCTTCTTCTTCTTGTCCTTTTCTGGAATGACGTCGTCAAGGAAGCTGAGGTCGTGCTGGGAGAAGAGGTAGTCCATGGCTTTTCTAACTGCTACCAGCGCCAGGATCTGCAAAGGCAGGGAGGGACTTCTCAGTCACGTTTTACCTGGAGTGGGGACCACCCCGTGCCTGCCTCGGGATGCTGCTTCAAGTCCGGTCGTAAAGGAACGGACAGAGAACGAGGTCATCACTTGTGGTGTCTCTATCGGCTGGAAAGACCGACCTGTGATGGCTTCACCTCAGAATAAATAAGAGCAACGTACAGAAAGGAGTATGTCATCACTTCATACTCCTGTAGAGACAAGGGTCCTCTTTAACTGACAGGCACCAGGCAGAAAAAGAGAGAAAAAACCAAGTATTTTCACTCATTTTTGGCTGCAGCCCACACAGGCAGCTTCACAGGGGCAGCCTGAGGGACCGTCTTGACTTTTTCCTCACCGCTTCCCCAGAACCCTTTAGAACTCGGACGAGGGCCAGACTGAGCCCGCGGAGTTCGCAGAGCATTGGCCAGATCCTGACGGTTGGGACATTTACAGTCTTTTTGCTCACGAGGGCAAATAACTGGGGTCTGACCCATCAGCCCCAGCTGCACCCGAGCTGTGGCTGCCCCGTCATCAGCCAGACTTTGGGTTCTCTCAGATTCTCTCTCTGCCGGGTGTCAGGAGGAGTGCCCAGGTCTTGGATTCTGCTTTCAGCAGCAGCACAGCTCAGCCCTGCACCGGCGACGGGAGGAGCTGCGGATTTTTAACGCCTGCGCAGAGGAGCGTGTGTCCCAGCAAGAACGCCTGGAGGGTTTTTTTACTCGCGGCCGTCATCAGCCAGACTTTGGGTTCTCTCAGATTCTCTCTCTGCCGGGTGTCAGGAGGAGTGCCCAGGTCTTGGATTCTGCTTTCAGCAGCAGCACAGCTCAGCCCTGCACCGGCGACGGGAGGAGCTGCGGATTTTTAACGCCTGCGCAGAGGAGCGTGTGTCCCAGCAAGAACGCCTGGAGGGTTTTTTTACTCGCGGCATCTTTTCTCTCCTCGTCTCCCCAGCGTCACAGAACAATCGCTTGTCCCTGTTCTGTTTTCTGCTCTCCCTCCTTCTCTCACTTAAATAAGCGCCGCGGTTCATACCCACACCCACGGCTGAGGTTTTACTTGGCTGTAAACTGAAACTCGGTGATGCTGAGCCCAGATTTCTTATGGCAGCTC
>NW_010389112.1:9241-10961 GCF_000710305.1 Buceros rhinoceros silvestris
AGGGACCAGCCTGGGCAGAATCCCTGTACCTACAAACCCACAAATCCCCCTCCGATGTGGAACACAGGGATCAACAGTATTGGCTTTTGCCTTGAGTGGAGGAAAACGTCGTTCTTTGGTTTGCTCTCCACGTGGCTAATCCTTTCCCTCTCAGCAGCGAGCCTCCTCTTGGTTTGGTCGGTTTGTGCTGTTTAGAAGTCAGGGAGATGCTTTCTGGGGGGTAATGAGGACTGAAAAAGGAGAACTATGCACCTCTGGTTGGTTCCTGCAGCTCAAGGAGAAACCGCGGCCAATCTAACCTTGGCAGCCAGGAGCGGTCAAATGTAACGACACCTTTCTGGAAAAAAATTAACTTTCCAGGCTCGTTTTCCTCCAGAGGATTTATGTCAACGCAGCCACGGCAACAGTGACCCCGTGCAGGCTGACATCAGTGCCACGAGGCAGAGCCCCGAGCTGGGGGTTTGCCAGGGAGAGGCTGGATCGGCCGTTTATGGGAGGGCACGGAAGGCGCAGGGCTGTGTGAGGGAGGGATGCGGAGGAGGACGTCCCCTACCATGACAGGGAATATGATGGCAGCCACGGTCGATTTGAGGATCCAGAGGAGGGCCAGGCACACCACCTGCAGGAAGGAGAAGAGGTGGACCCTGCGCAGCGGGACGTGGCGCAGGTAGATGAAGTCCGGCTGGTGTTTTAGAGGCATCAGGAGGAGCTTCAGGCGATCCATGAACTGCAAAGGACAAGAAAGGGACATTTAAATGGAACCGAGGGTCCCCAAAGGAGAGGGACAAAAGCACGCTGTGAGCAGGACCTTGAACCAGGAGAAAAGCCAGCGCAGCCCCTCTAGCCCGGCCGCAGGGTGGGCTACACACGTTCACCGAGTTGTCTCCAAGGTCTGCACTGCACGTGGCAACCGAACACGACACGGGAGAGTGAGGCACCTCTCAAAGGAAGGTGCCTTTGTTCTAAGGAGCAGGACTCCACGTGCTCCAGTAAACCAGGGACAAGCCATCGCTGCAAATTCCTCTGCAGGCTTCAAAAGAACGAGCCGGATCTGCTGGGGACTTGCTCCTGAAGGGAGTTTCATTACCCACACAACAGAGAAAACCGGATGAATGCCCAAGCCACGGGCAGCATCAGACTCCGGGACGCTTCTGCCACCCTCCCCTGCCCCGCTCCTGCCAAGGACAGACGCTCAGCGTTTAAAAACGACACTGTTTTTTCCAAATAAACCGGGAGCAGAGGTCAACAGAGGGGAGGGCAGGCATCACGCTGCCAGAGGACAGAAGGCTCCTAACCCAGGAGCGAGGAGGACAGGCAGCTTTCCTGGCAGTGCCTCTTAGCCCCGCGCTGGACCGGATAGACTTGGAGTTCAACCAAATCCGGGAGTTCTCATCCTGTGAAAAACCCCCTTGACGAGGGGAGAACAAGCTGCCCAGTGCCCCGACCACCTGGGGCTGGGCACCGGGGAAATCCCCGCTGGCAGCAGGACCCCGGGGCCACCAGCACAATCCCCTCCTTGTCCCCTGCCTGAAGGCGGGCTCGCTGCCCGCTGCCCCGGCCTGGTTTGCCTCCCGCTGGCGAATGGAAGCTGGGGCCGGCTGAAAGAAGAGCCGAGGAAATTCTCATGGTGCTCACAGAACGGGCAGTCTTCTCCCGTCAGAGCACGGCCGGGAGCTGGGAAGAAAGGCCACGATTAAAAGGGTGCCAGGAAGCAACAAAA
>NW_010389112.1:11068-11387 GCF_000710305.1 Buceros rhinoceros silvestris
GGCTATTGGTCGGTGTTTCGGGTGCCGTGCGCAGGCGCTGCGCTGGTGGAAAGGCTCCTTACGTAACATCTCCTCAGCTACAAAGGAAGGGGCTTGGCTCCCCCTCCCCGTGGTCCTGCTCGCGAACACTGCGGAGTAACCCCGCTGCCATCAACCCTCTTCCCCTGTTGGCTTCGCTCTGGGACAGTTGACCCGAGCTGTCCTAGGAGCGAGCTGGGGCCCCCAGCAGCGCTGAGTGGGGCGGCGGGGGAAGGTGCGCCCTGGGTCTTCACAGATCATCTCCCCACTGCTCCCCCCGGGGCAGCCAGCCCGCGGCGGC
>NW_010389112.1:11710-11995 GCF_000710305.1 Buceros rhinoceros silvestris
GACACCCATGTAGAGGAAGACGCCATAGAGCACCGGCATGGGAATGAACTGCGGGGGGAAGAGCAGGAGAAACCGAGTCAACAACCTCCCCGGACACAACACACCGTTACCACGAGGAGGGGCGTAACTCCCAGCCCGTGACCAACCCCGGCAGAAGCCTCGCTCGCTGCTGGGTTGGCCGAGCCCCCTCACTCCCCTGGGGCTCGGGACGAGCAGCTGACCCCCCGCCACGCAGCCCGAAGCTTTGCTCGACGGCAAGAACCAGGGCGTGGGGGCCAGGAGGAG
>NW_010389112.1:12496-12833 GCF_000710305.1 Buceros rhinoceros silvestris
GGCTCCCGGAGGAACCTTGCTCTGCCACCCTGGGCACGGCACTCATTAAAGAGGCAATTAATGCGGCAGTTACTCAGCGCTTTATCGTATTCCCCGCCACGTTATTCGTCATTTATGTCCCTGGAGGCCTGGATCCCAAATGGGTTTCACTTGGGGCACACGAGCACCCAAGTCACCGGGCCACGTGCCGTCGGAGACCAAAGCTTCCCTGCCCACGTTTTCCCCTTCCCTCCTCTCGGTCTCGCTCCCCCTCGCCTCCTGCGAGCTGCTCGGCTGCTAATTCATCCTTCTACCGGCTTTACTGGCTGCCCTTTGAGGGACCACCACAAACCACCCA
>NW_010389112.1:12940-16255 GCF_000710305.1 Buceros rhinoceros silvestris
CCTTGAGAGGTCACAGCAAAAGCCACGTTTTTTCCTCAGCCTGGGTTTAAGGCTCTGCCGTCACCACGCACCGTCACCAGGAGGGACAGCGTGTGGCTCAGCAAGCTGTGGGCGTCCAAGGGCTTCAAAGCCCTGGGTCTGAGGGACTGGGCGCGATGAGGTGTCTCCTCCTGCAAGCTGGCTTGCAGAGTTCCGCTTTCTAGTTCCTTTGCATCGCTCTCTTCCTACGCCCTCCCGTTTACGTCATCGTTCCACGATAATGAATCCTGCAGGTGATCCCTGGGTGAATCTTCAGCCCCTCGCCCTGCAGAAGGGCGGAGCGGAGCCTTCGCGCGGGTTTGGCGCGGCGTTCCCTAGCTCTGGGGGGGCTGGCAGCAAACCCGCTGCTCGCAGGCAGAACGACGGGTGTATTTATAGGAGAGCGCCTGTCGCGCTGCTGGAGGAATCTTCTGTGGAGATCTGCCACAACCGAGCAGCGACACCGGCGACCTTCAGCCCCGGCGCAAACCCCGCGAAGCCCACGGGAAACAACGAGATCCCGCGCTTGGGACTGTCTGTGGTCGACTCGCCCCCGGCCTGAGAGGACGCCGATGTCCTGCAAGGCGTTTACCCGGCCATCGGAGTTTGCGAAAGGTCCTGACGCGCTGCCAGCTCCTGCTGGCTGGCACGTGGGCGAGGAGCGTGCCCGGGTATCCTCAGGCGTCCTCCCGCCTTCGCAGGGGAAGCTCGCACAAATAATTGACGGATGAAGCAATAACAGGGGAAATGACAGACCCCAGTGGAATAGAGATCACGCAGGGAACGGCCACGTGAGCTCGCGACGGAGCTATGACACTCGGGCATTAAATTACGGGCACGGAAATGCCTGTTTGTGCCGCCGAGGGAGCTGTTACCAAGGCACGAGAACGTGCTGGTTGTAAAACCTACCTTAGAAACCCAGAAGAGGTGGAACGCACCAACAATTTCAGCTCTGTATTTAAGCTCCCAGAAAACGGTAAAACTGCACCAGCAGTTCTCACCTATCTCCTGCTCCGCACTTGACGATGAGCTTTTTGAGTAGCATAAAATTAGCCTGACGGTTGCTGGGCCCTACACTGGCTGTGTAAGCAGAAGGAAGCAAAAAAAAAAAAAAACCCGAACGCTGATGTCCTCACCTTTAGGATGGGAGCCATGAAGACAGAGATGCCGGTCAGAATGAACACGATGAACCCAGTGACCCTCTGCTCCCTGAAACAAGACCACTGGGTGAGCACAAAGCCATCTGCAGCTTTCACCCCCGTTTTACTCCTTCTCAGAGCGCTCAAACCTGACAGAGAGCCTGAAAATGCCTTTCTGTGGCCACCTTTTCAAGGCAGACGGGTGATGACAAGCCAGCAGCATCTGGCAGGTCCCTTGATCCTGACCAAACCTCTTTCTTCAAACACCAGCTCAGTTTTGTTACGCTCTGGTGTTTGTGGATCAACAAACACTGCTACTGGGTGAGGAGGAGCCTGTTTACACGTTAAACACTGGAAACCATTAACCAGCGCTCCAAATCCACCGCACAGCAGGATTTATAGCGGGCGGTAAATTCACCTCCTCCCTCAAACACTGGGAAACCGCGTCTGATCCGGCCAAACAAACTGTTGAGGAATGACGCGGGGACTGGCCCAAGGAATTCCCACCGCGGCTGCTGCGTCTCACAGCTGGGAAACAGGGAGAAAGGAGCAAAGCTAAGAGCTACCCCCTGCATCTCCACACGCTCCCGCTCAACGCCAGACCGCTTAGAGCTCAAACTGATCTTTGCAGGCAGACGAGGCAGCTCGGGCCTCTCCGCACGGACGTACCTCACTCCCAAAAACTTGGGCTGCTCCCCAGGGGCTGAAGTTTCCGTCTCCATCTTCAAGCTGTCAATATGAGCAATGGAGATGACGGTAGCAGCCACGTACCAGGGCAGACCCATGAAGGAGCATACGATCATCAAAACAGCCACCCAGAACAAATCCAGGTGATACCCAGCACCTTTCTGTGAAGGAAGACAAGACAACCTTCAGCTTAATTACTCCAAACATCTACAGAAGGGCCAGAGACACGTGGAACAAGAAGCATTTCCCTCTACACCATCTTGTGGCCAACGCAAATTATCCTAAGAGCGAACACAACAGGACACATTGCTCCTTAAAGGAAGAATTATTTGCTTCCGCGGGGAAATCAGGGAAATGTGAGGGTTCTGGCAAGCTCTGAAAGCAGCAGCATGCTGCGAGCAGCAGACCTGCTCAAGAGCAAGCACTTTCTGCCCACTGGATAGTGCTCGGAAGCTGAGTCGGTACGAGCCAAACCCTGCAACCAGCCCCACAGCTCCTTACAGAGGTGTGCGACACAGCAGAGCGGGAGCTCAAGAAGACCTGAGAGCACCACCATCACCACAAAACATCTGGTGAGATACACATCGTGTCTTGTAAAGGGTACGAGCAAGCTCTCACGATCTGTATCTCTCTGTTTTTTTAAATATCTAGAGACACACAAAAGAGCCACCAAAGAGAGAGATCTTCAGAAAAAAAAACATTAGTCAAACCTCCAAGGTTTGCTGTTTTAAAGATTAACCTTCTTTTAATCCCGTTCAGTTTGATTGTATTGGAAAGAAGAAACGACCCGGACCTCTCTGGTGAGCCAGGAGGAAAAGCAATGCGGCCCGTCTTGAACAGCCCTCATTGTGCTCCTCACCCGCGCGCCGCTTACCTTGGCTGGCCGGCAGTGCCGGGACAGGCGCTGGGTGACAGCCTGCCAACGCTCTACCAAGGCACTGGAGGACAAAAAAACCCTGTCCTACTCAGATTTGGGGTACGGAGGAGTTTTTTGGCGCAGAGCAGCAGCATCAAGCTCTAGAGCCCCCAATTAAACAAAAGCACATGCTCACAACCATCGCCACAGAAGCAGGAAATAGCATTTTTTTAACATTAAACTTTGCCAGAGCCCTTAAACTTCGTTACCCAAAAAGCAGACCCAGTGCTGACAGTGTAACCACGACCAGCGGCTGTAAGCTGGAGGGATGGGGGCCTCTTCTTCACGGGGGAAGAAGAGCGACTGTGTTCTCCCAGCGAGGAAGAAAATGGTACGCCTGCTTGCTGGGGTGCAGCAGACAGACCTAAAGCTGAGACCGTGTCAGCGGGTCTCCGCCCCAAAGCAGAGGGACCAGGTCAGGTCCGTCCCGTTGGCAGGAAGGGAGAGTCTTCTTTTACAGGAATTTAATACTTTTCAATAGAACTGACTGTGCCGGGAAAAAGAAAAACCCCACAGGCACGAAAACCTGCATAGCGCCAGCCTGGGGAGTTTATT
>NW_010389112.1:16406-16694 GCF_000710305.1 Buceros rhinoceros silvestris
AGCGGATGGAGAGACCTCCTTTAAATAACGCCCAGCTGTGGCCATGCCCCCGCGATGCCCCAGAGCTCCTCAGCTTCTCTTCCACAGCCCCACAGAGCCAGCGGGGTTGTCCCACTTGGGCCACCTCTGGACATCTCTTGCGAGGGAAGACCAAACCAACCCAAATGTTTTCAGAAACCTTTGGGGTTGTGTTAAAAGGGGGCCTTAAACAACAGCTGTGCCTCTTGGAGGAGGGCAGCTCTAATTTCCGCCGGCTCCACGAGCTGTGGGCAGGGTGCGATGGGGCTG
>NW_010389112.1:16874-18569 GCF_000710305.1 Buceros rhinoceros silvestris
GAGATCCGGCTATTCCTGGCACGGGACCTGTTGGCGAAGGAAAAGGGAGGAGCAATCCCGCAGCTTCTCTTGCGGGACCACTTCGGGCCGCACGACAGTGACGCCAATCAGAACGGGCAAGAGCTTCGTGACCGAGGCAGCACGAGCCGGCCCTGCACGCGGTGCTTGCTTCAGCTGTTTGCGCAACGCTCGGGATTTTCAACTGAATCAGCGGTTTTCCTGGCAAAACCCCTACGTTAGTCAACAAAACAAATATCGCTCGACGCCAGCAATGACGTTCTGAGGCGGCACGTAAGTCCAACGCCACCACAGGCCCTCCTCCACCTCTGGCACCGAAAAAGCCCCGGGCAGACACTGAGCACACCCACCTTGAGCTTGTGCTCCTTCCTGTTGACGATGACAGCGGTGATTTGCTGGTCCATGAAGATGAGGATAGTCACCAGCAGCGCAGGGATGGCTGCTGCCAGGTACACCCACCACGGGTTCCCTCCAAAAGGTGGGATGAACCAACCCCGCTCGGGACTGGTTGGCTTTGAAGGGCAAGGAAAAGAAGGGCTGGGTGAGAGCCACAACAGAGGAGTGACGGCAAACCGTTCCATGCAGGGCCGAGGAGTGGAAAGGGGAACCTCTCCCAAGGGCCAGCGAACAAGCTGACAACGACATACCTTGAATTCACTTGGCACGATGAGTTTTGGTGTGTCCACACCTACCAGGGCATCGATTCCACAGAAAATCAAAATGGACAAGATAATGGCAAAGTCACTGATGAGCTTCCGGGCCTGCAACAGAAGTGGACATGGTCGCTAGCACCAGGAAACATCAGTCAACAGCACTCAGCACCAGGAAACACCGTTTCAGCCGTGCTTGAGCTTCTGTGTGATACTCCAGGCTCGTGTCTGGGGGCAATCAAAGCTCCTTGGTTCCTCTTTTGCAGAAACAAAGGGGCGTGTTGTCACGACTGGTCCATGCATTCCGGTCTTTCTGTGCAGGACCTGCTTTTCAGACACGAGTCGTGCTTCTCGTGCTCCGACAGCATTCCTAAGCTATGCGGCATTAACAGAAAATAATGCTATCCCCAGCCAAATCCTCGAGGTGCCCTAGGAGTGCCGCTCTCCTGAAGGCACTGGAATCCCACAACTTAAAGCTGCCGCTGGTCAGACCCCAAAATTTAACCAGGCAGGACCCGCTGTGCTTGTCTGTCAGCGCGGGACCTTTTCAGAGCTGTTGTTCCTTCCAGCTCTCCTGGGTTCTCATGGTTACAGAGAAATTGAGCTGCATTCCAGCCCGGATGGAATTTGTTTCCTTTTTATTAAAAATAATAACAGAGGTTCAACTGTAGCATAGCAGAACAGTAAACAGCGGCACAGGATAAACCCCCGCGTGTCACAACGCCAGCAAAGAGGATGGGGGCAGCTCTCCGAGAGAAGCGCGGCTTTGGCACACGCAGAAACCGCCAGCTCGTGCGCGCATCACAGCGAGTTGAGTTGGGGAGACCAAACAAGCAGATGCACCTGAGAGGTGGAAGCTGGCTGTAAATGTGAGCAAAACGCCGTTTAAATCAAGGCAGAGGGTTTTCAGGTCATTAACCTGCGCCTGATCCTCAGGGAAGAAAGGGAATTTCTGCTTCAGGGAGCCCAGGTTGTGGCTCGGTGACAAAGCCAAGGGCTTCTTTTGTCCTTCCCTCCAGATCACGGC
>NW_010389112.1:18714-20113 GCF_000710305.1 Buceros rhinoceros silvestris
TGTGTCTCTTCTGCCGCCTTAGCTGTGCCCTCCAGGAACACGGAGAGCGCGACAGCTACACGATCCCAGACTTACCTTGGTTAACCCACGTCTTTACCTCCACCAACACAACCTGGCCGCCGCGCAAAGCATTCCTCCCTGCGCGCGCGTGACAGACGCCCCAGCAGGAAGAGCAAAGAACCGCGGCCAGAGGAGATACTTACAGTGGTTGGAAAATAGCGACTGGTCTTGAATTTCTTCAGGGCCATGGAGCAGGTGTAGGTGCCAAAAAAGAGGATGAAGGACATGAGGGTGATGTCAGGGACGTACTCGCAGTTGTTGCCCACGAGTTGTCCTCCGTACTTCAAGCACTCCTTTGTCGTCAGGGACGACCAGTCAATGGTGGTGTTGTGCTGCAGGGAGAAAGAGAACAGTTCCACCGTGCATGAAAACCACGAGCGAGAAAGTATTTTACCGGACCTCAAAATGAATAAACCCCCCAGGAGGACAGAGCCACAGAAAAATCCCAGGGGATGGGAAGGGCCCTGCCAAGGGCAGGGCGGCCCACAGCACTCCTCCGTTATGGCCCCGCACACGAAGATCTGACCAGTCCCCCGGGAGAACCAGGTGCATCCTGCCAACACTCCGAGGTCAGGCAATCGATTCCGGATCTACTGGCACGCAGAGACCTCAAGCACCACCTCAACCCTGCGCCCTCCAAGGGCACTCACCATCTCGGAGGACGAATACACCAGCTCAGCGGCTGACGGCACCGTTGTCCCGTTGAGTAACGAGCTATTAACTGTGAGAGAGGAGAGGAAAAGGAATGTCGTGAGCGTGCTGCTAGGAAGGAAATCATTTGTTGACTCCGGCAAAGCATGTGCGACCTCTCTGCTCGAGTCAACGGACTCACAAGCATTGTTTCAGAGGGACTCGAAACCATCAACCCCTCAGAAAGCAGAAAGAAAAGGATAAATGAAACCTCAGCCAAACCCACCTGGGGTTTTCTGGAGTTCATTGTAAAAAAAACAGAGAGAAAACCAGACAGACAATAGAGCGTTTAACGGCTTTGCAGTGTTTGTCTAACCGGTGCTGGATCAAAATGAATATGCAGAGAACACTCCTAACTATTAACTTAAAACCAATGTTTAACCCCGGCTCACCGAGGCCTCTGTGGCGCAGTGTACCCAACGCGGGCACACCGCTCCGAGGGACCCCCTCCCCGACACCTCAGCTGGCAGCAGCTGGGAGCTTTTCCTGTCCGACAGGTACGCGGAGATAACCTGCAGTTTGCTTTGAGCACAAACCAAGTTCCTTACTCACTCCTCATTGTTTGAAGGATCCCAGGAGGGGCCGCAGCTTCCTGAACGGCACCAGCCAGTAGGTAATTGGGCTCCGTCACCTTTTGTTCACACTGGCC
>NW_010389112.1:20220-25965 GCF_000710305.1 Buceros rhinoceros silvestris
CCAGTACGTAATTGGGCTCCGTAACCTTTTGTTCCCGCTGGCCTTGCCAGATCCAGCCCTTTGCTGGCTACACCTGCCTTGCAGCCCACGCGCGGGTGCTGCATCTAATTCCCTTCAGCCCCAGCAAGGAACCCTCTGTGCTTTTCCACTCGTACAGGTGGAAAACTACCCGTGTTTGCGTTGACACCCTGACTGAACCCAGCTCCTGCCCTTGACAAAACGGCAGAGGGGATTCCGGGCGCCACGGCGTGACCTGGCCACCACTGCTGCCCCTTTGCAGGCTTCTTGGAGGAATTAACAGCCATGAGGGCGCACAGAGACAAGGCTTGATGCTGACAGGAGGAGTCCCAGGAAGGCTGGCCACAGAGATGTTCCAGTGGGCACGTAGGGTGAAATTCGAAACAAGGCTAACGGCAACTGATGGAGGGGGATTGATCCAGCCGGTTATTATTGGGGCCGCAGCACACGGGAGAAGAAAATGAATGCCAACTCCTGTCTGTGCACTGGAGAGCTGCTGAGACACCCTTACCTGGATCGAGTGGTTCGCAGGCACAGGAGTAATGCGTGATGTAGTCGACCTTGAACTCAGAGTTGATCGGGTAATGATCTGCCAGCTTGATCATCTTCTTGAAAGCATCGTAAATGAAGATGAAGCTGATGAGGGAGGAAAATCCTTCCTCGGTGAAGCGGGTGAAGTACTTGACCAGGAAGCTGGCATCGGTGGCGACGAGGATGAGACACTGGAAGGCTGACCAAAGGCCGATCCAGAGCCGGAACTCCAGGTAGTCAAAGTCATTGTCTCTGCAACAAGACAGGGGTGGCAGGAAGGGAAAAGACGGGGATCACATAAATCCCCGAAGCGGTGAACGCCCAGCTCCTGAGATCTGAGGTGGCACAAGAGCGCTCCGCTCCTGATGCCTCCACTAATAAAGATTACCCGTGACCTCTTCCCAGGCTTCCCAGTAAAACCCCTCCCTCAGCAAATGCGCCCGGAGCTGCGAAGGCCCAGACGTCCAGCTGTGCAGAGCAAGAGCAGCTCAGCGCCAACGGCTTTCCACCAGCTGCAAGACGTAACCACCGCTTACGCATCTTCTTCTACTCGGGAAAGCAGCCTCCTGCCAAGCCTCACGCGCCGGAGGATGCACTATCAGCAGAAATCAAACTACCGGCAGGAGAAATCATCCTCGTGACTGGAAAAGGGGGGAAAAGGCTGGGGGCCAGTTAAACCGCATCACACCTTTCAGTGAGGAGCCTGGCTCCGGCGGCAGGGGGGCTCAGGCAGGGTCAAACCAAGCCGCTGCAGATAGATAAACAGCGCAGGGAGGGCTGCAGCCTCCTCGCCCTTCTCCTGGCTAAGGAGTGAAGGAGAGACAAAAGGATCGTTTGGAAAAAGAGAAGGGGACAAAGATAAGACCCCTGTGACAGCTCGCTGAAATATCCGGCGTCAGCGCCTCGGAGAGCAGGAGCTGCCACCGAGCGTGGAGAGGACGGCTGGCGGAAGGCCAGATGACATCCTGACTGCACGCCACTGCAGAGCTTCAAAAGCTTCTCTCCATCCGCACACACGCAGAGCCAAACTTCAAATGAGTCGGTAGATGGGAAGGCTTTCTAATTTTGCCCCCAGCGGGGAACGGGGTGTTGTGAATATGAACAGCCACAAATGGGTTATTGAAAAATCACAGCGCTTGATTCCAATTTCCTTGTGAGAAAGGCTCCCTCGAAAAATCCTGCCTTTCTGCTCCGGCAGGTTGTTAGGACAACAGCTTTTAGAGCCGCCACCTCCTCCGCGGGTTAAAAATAACCGCCTGCTCCCTCCCCAAACCGTCCAAAGTGTTTTTCCATCTCGCCCTTTTCGTTCTGCGCGCTGCACCTGGGCTTTGACCTGCCTGCCAGATGCGATCTGCTGTAGCGATCTGCTCCTGCTTTCAGTCATTTGCTCCAGCCGAGGGAAGAACAGAAAGGTGCCCCCCTCTTGCTCCGCTGCGGAGCTCTTGGCAGTCTCCTGGGGTCGTCTAGTTTTCTGTCCGTTCTCTCCAGCCTCCACCCCTCCCTGCCTGTGCAGGGCTCGAGGTCCATCTCCTCTGCCCCAGTCTGGCCACAGCGCAGACCATGCCAAGGAAGCCAGGCAGGAGGGGACCGCATTGCACGTGAAGGTGCAGCTCGTCTCTCCATGGCATCCTCAACTCTTGGGCCACTTCTCCCTTGCTTGGCGTGAATCCGGCTCTAACAGCAGCCAGGGTTCGAACCCAACGGTACGACTTCAGATTGACACCCGCCTTGACAAGGCGGCAGGAGAACCAGACCGTGCCCTGTCCTGCTGCCACACGCGTAACTCTCGCTGCCACAAGTATTATGGAGTGAGTTAAGCAATCCAACGAAACCTCCTCACTCCAAAAGAGTCTGGCATAGCGCTGTGTATGGGGGATCACCTGCAAATACGCTGTCTGCCCTGGAAGCTCGGTGCCTCAAAAGACTTCTCCAACACGGAGGAGTTTCACAGGGAAGACACGAGTACACGCTCCGAGTGATTTCTGAGAAACTGCCCAGAGACTTTAAATACGATGGGGGAGGAGACACGACTAAACAACCAAATGTATAGCACGACTCTGGCCTTATTGCGACCTGCAGCCTTGCTCGGCTTAATAATTCAATAGACTTTTTCTAAAAATAGCCACCAGCTGCCAAAGAGCTGTTCCACTTCACCGGTGACTGCTCTGCAAAGAAACCTCCTCCTGCCTCCACTCCAGAAACTCTTGGGCTGCTGCGCTGACACCGCTCCCCGAGGGGGCAAGGGAGGGCTACGAGTGATTGGGGGCGTGTTGTGTGTAACCCAAAACACTCTGGCCAAACGCCACCCAAGACGTCAGTAACGTTGCACGTGCGATCACTGGCGAATACAGGAGGGAAACCACCACGGATTCGCCGATTCCCTTGGGGATCCTCACTCAGGCACTGCAGATGTGGGAACGGTCAACCCCACCGCCTGACAAACCTGGGAAACACAGGCAGTGGTTGAGCAGGAACCACACGCCCACCGCAAACTCCTTGTCCAGGGCAGGCTTGGCCAAGAATTTCCAGGAGGCCCCCAGGAGACGCGCACCCAGGGACACGCGTGCCTGCGAAAATCCCTGATGTGATTGCACCGCAGCCGCAGCGGGGAACAAAGGGATGTTTCATTTCATGCGCTAAATCCCCTTCTTCCCATCTTGTTCTCTAGCTGGTATTTCATTAGAGTGGGGCATTCCTCCCCTCCTCCCTCCCCCACGCCGGTACTTACCTGCTGAAGTTAAAGAGGAGCCGTTCAAAGACAAGGACAGGTCCTGTGCTGCTCAGAATGGTGAGGGGCTGCCCAGCAAACAGGCAAAATATCGCGCCGGTGACCGCCGTGCCCAGAAAGCTCTCCAACACGCCCTACGGCAGACACGGGAGGGAAGTGAGTTCTCCTCAGTAACCCCTTCTGTTCACACTGCTGCTTCAACGACCACTCCAAGGGGTTGAGGACCCCTGGAACATCTCCCACACCTCTGACGGGACAGCTAAGCGATGGCAGGGCTCCTCGAACAGCCAGGGCGGAGCACGGCCGGAGGACAGCGCTGACACCCTCCGCGACACCCGGGGAGGGTTTTTTGCTTTCTGCAGTTGAGCAGCCACTCTCTGTAGATACCTAACAGGCTACTTCACCCAGCAGTCAGGCGTTCCGACCCAAGCTCACCACCAGCAAGGAATAAATTCCCTATTTAACGGGCTCTATCACTACCTTTGGCACGAGTGGCAAACCAGCTGGGACAAAGGGGCGTGCCTGATGCATTCTTGGATTTGCAGGTCCGACTCTAGCTAGACGGTATCTGCTTTTAAAATGCAAACCGTGGATGAAATAGAGGTGGCTATAAAACGGGACTGTTGACCTTGGGCGCATCCCTCCACCAGAACGGCAGCATTTGCCTTCGTTTGCTCTTACGGTAACTGATCTGATTACACTCCACTGAGTTGTGAAGGAACGAGAACATCTCCGGACTAAGACAGGCAGCCATCAGCATCACCCGCTCCAGAATTTCAAGAATTTAAATGAAGTTTTGCGGCTTGTTTTCTTGGAAAGACCCAAGTTACTGTTTACACGGAGGAAAGCATATTCCTCCTGTCCTATGTCAAACCAGCGTGCTACGACGTAGAGCGCATTTTTTTTAAATCTACTAAATCACTAGCAGAACTTTCTCTAAAGCAATCATAAACTGTTCTTCTGGCCACAAATATGACCTCAAAATACCAGTGGTCAAGCGCTGGTAATAAAAGCAGCAGCATGACAGCTGTACAGCGAGTCCCGCCACACGGACAGGAGCAACCTCGCCTCGGCAGGA
Source organism: Buceros rhinoceros silvestris (assembly GCF_000710305.1). NCBI lineage: Eukaryota > Metazoa > Chordata > Aves > Bucerotiformes > Bucerotidae > Buceros > Buceros rhinoceros. The sequence goes on from NW_010389112.1 coordinate 24,576, forward strand.
GGTGACATCCCTGGTCCCCTCCATTTCTAAGTGCTATCGGTGCTGCCCTGGCCCCTGCAGGGATGGGGGCGAGGGAGATGTGCTGGCTGTGACCCCCAGCCTTCCTGCGAGGAGGGGTTGCAGAGCCCACCAGCCTTCGCTCGCTGCCTTTGGGGCAGACAACTGCTCTTGGGGCGAGGGATGGCGCTCGCCCAGCTGGTCCCCTTCGCGCCTCCCGCATTACTCACGAGGAGGGCTCTTGCGGCCAGCGCATCTGGAATCTCTTTTCCCTGCATTCTCCCACGTGTCTGTGGCTAAGAATAGTGTCTTTTCTCAGAAACGGGAAGCTCTGAAGTGAGGTTTTAGAGAAACACAGGCCGCGTCAGGCGCTTCGTCTAAAACGGAGCCATCCTTTGGAGCCCCTACGTCTGTCACCGCTGCTGAGCCAGCCTGTCTCAGGGTACCACCACGCTTCTCCGCAGCTCATCTGCCACTATCACAAAATTCATCTTTCTAAAGAGCTCCTGTTTTTCTCCTCTGTCCCCTCTCCTGATTCGCTTGCTTTCCCACGCATCTCAGGATTTTCTTTCTAACCTGCATGTTTTCCGTCGCGTCCCCAAGCAAGCCTCCGAAGGTGATGGCGTTGGTCACGGTGGCCAGGTAGATGAAGAGGATGGCTGAAAGGGCTTGGATATTTAAAGCATCGAGGAAGTCGCTGGCGAAGAACGGGGCTTTCCTCTTGATGTCTTTGATTAAGCCACCGCAGAACCTGCAAAGACGAGCAAGAGGAGACAGGTGCAAAATGTTTTACCGTGAAAGCCACCACGATAAGGAATCAGAGACAGGAACAGAAACAAAGTGTTATCTGGAAAGAGTAAGATCATCCCATTACGTAAGAGTCTTATCGCAGCTGATGGTCCAGGGATACCACTGCGAGAGTGCCGCAAAGGAAGATCGTATCTCGAACACGTGACGCAGCTGCAGGAGAGAATTTTCAGGAACACAAGCCCTACGTCTGCTGAAGCCGACCGCTAACGTTGGCAGTTCGGGGAGCCTGGCTGTTGGTTTTTTTCCCAACTTGAGGTAAGAAAATCTATGAACTGCAGCCTAAATCCCCACCGATGCTTCTCCCCGTGGCAGACACAACGGCTGGGTGAGCCAAACAATCCGCTGAAAGGAAAAATGCCTCAAACTGTTAATCAGAAAAAGAACGGGAAGCGGAAACACGAGCAAATGAAATCATCTTGGAGGAGAAGAGGGCTCCACTCGCAGGCGTGTTCTTCTCGGACAATCACAGACAAGACAGTGTTTATCTCTTAGGAACTCCCAGGGGCTCTGGCCCTTTCTGTTCTGCCTCGTGTCTCCTCGTAGACAGCTCACCACCAATGCCGGGACGGCCCGGACACTCCCC
>NW_010389112.1:26115-35684 GCF_000710305.1 Buceros rhinoceros silvestris
CGCGCAGGGAACGCCGCCGCCTTGCTTAGTGCATCGCTCCCAGTTACCGACCTGCCAGTTCGCTGCAGCTCCTCGCAGTCGCCGTGGCCCCCGCCACCGTGTCCTCTGTCGTGTGGCGTGTCTCCGTTCATCTGCAGGTTTTCCCCACCCGAGTACATGTTTTTCCTAGGCGAGAAGGCACAAGAGTCTGGATAACCACTATGTACCTTATTACACACCTACAACATCATCCTAGAGGGTACAGAGGTTCACGAACATCCTCTCTCCAGCGATGAAGAAAGACCTGAAAACATCTGCAGTGTTTCCTAAATACAGATGTTGCAGGTCATGCTGCGGTTGCTCAGTAAACTCGGGGTACCCAAAGCACCGGCTCTTCCCATCCCCTTTTCAGAACTGTCCTTCACCCCAGAGCTAACCCCACCTGTCTCCTGCTGTCACCTTTTATCGGACGAAGGAAGAGACTTGGGGGGCTCTATCCTAATGGTGGGATCCCATTCCCCGGGGGGGAGCACAATGACTTCATCCAGGAACTCATCGATGCCAGCAATCAGGTCCTGCCGGTCCTTGGCTTTATAGGCAATGTCGTGGAACACCTGCCAGGGACAGAGAGACCCCAGGTAGTTTTGTTCCACAGGCAGGTTTTGCTCTACAACACCAACTTACTCATTCTCAAAAACCTCCTGGAAAGTATCAGGACATGCAGCACCTCAAGAAAGCTCTTTGGTTGGTTGCTCAACCACAGAGATTCCTTTCTTGCAGGCATGTTTCTTATTTTTAGCGAAATGTATCGTTCTAACAGTTTTTAAAATGTCACTAAAACAATTTTCCATTTCTTCTATTCAAAAAAAAAAAAAAAAGAGAATATTCCTGTAAGTAAGGAGCTTCAGTTATACTCTGAGAAGACACTTTTACAAAGCCTCCAAAGAGAAGAGCGGGGAGTTAGCGGCGAGCGCTAATTAAGGGAATCGTACGAGAGCAAAACAATGTGAGGAGAAAACAAGAAGCACACGTAATGTAAATCAGCCGCGGCCACGCAGCACCCAAGGGACGCTGGAAGGAAGAGGCCGTAAATGAGTCTTGAAAGCCCAGCCGTCTCGTGGAGGGGTATTAGCCAGTAATTGCCGGCAACTCATGGATAATGGATAAGCCCTGCCTGAAAGACGGAGTGCTCTGGGATACCGCGCAACACCCAGCGGTGTGTGCCGGGCGTAAACAGCTCTGACCCGGGAGAACCCCAGCTGGCGTGACACCCACCTCGTCCGACATCAGCGTGGCGATGGCTCGGCCGATCTCATGGTAGGACTTGGCTTTGCCCTTCGGTCCCAGGAGGATGAAGAGAAACCTGACAAAACCAAGAGGTTGTTCCCATTTAGGACAACACCTAGACAGAAATTCAACTTCAAAACACAAAAGTTGCCACCATCCAGCAACCCAGACCGCAGGGTGAGGCGAAGGCAGGACGTTCTTCCAATGCCCAGCACCTGGAAGCAGGTGGGATTTCACCGCACGCAGGCCATCGTGCCGGTCAGACGGGGGTGGTTCAAGCGTTCAGCCTGAGCTGAACTCTAACCAGTGACCTCGAGATAAAAGTCTCTCTCTCTCTCTCGCACATCGACTCATCCCTGCAATTAGGAACAAAAGGAGTCACATGGCAGGAGACCAACTTCTCCATTTCACCTAATTTAGCAAAGACTGGGAATTATTGGGGCAATTTTCGGCAAACGCCATACCAGCATGTGTTTCAAGCAGAAACACTAATAGCTGCTGAAAACCACTTGAAAGCTTCCTGAAGGGAGCCTCCTTCCAGTCAGAGCCGTACCTTTCCCTCAGTCATGGAAAATAAACACCTGGAGCTGACTCATCCAAAACCTTCTGCGTTACTCCCAGGGTGAACTCGGGTTAGCTTCGCCTTCCAGTCAGAGATTTCGACTCTTCACAGCTAGACTGAAGAATCCTCAATAACTGAATTCCTTTAAATACCCTCCCCTATGGATCCAGTCACCCGCAGCCGCCTGCCTCTGATGGGATAACTGCCTGTACCCAGGGACAGCTCCCACCCTCCACCTCCAGCATCACTAAGTATTATCTGAGCTCCCTAAATCAAAACATCGCGAGGTACTAAGTCACATCTTAGAAGGTACATTTCTTCCAAACGAGCACTTCTGATGTAAAAAACGCGGAGTCCTAGAAAAAAAAAGGCATTGAGGTAGTTCGGGATCCATAACTACGTATTAATTGGCATTTCCAACAGTAACACTTCCTAATCAAGCTCTTTGGGCGGCTTTCAAGTATTACTTAAGGCTCACACGGAGGTGACTAAGCCACACACACCCAGGTCGTGCCCTCCGCTCTCCTCCTACCTCCTGGAACGTTCCCTGTGTTTCACGAGTTGTTAAAGAGGAACCGTTCCTCAGCCAGCTCTTTTGAAACTCTAGGATGCAAATTATCCACAGGTATTTTCGTAACTTCAGAGGTTGCTTCTCGGCACTCTCCTGATTTTCCAGAGGAACGAGGTGTTTACGTAACCACCTTCTCAAATAATTACACCAGCCAACGCGCCTAGAAGATGTGAACGTAGCACCACCGCAGCAGCGCGCACAACGGAGTCAAGGGGCTTTCCACGCTGTCCTGCGGAGAAACCTGCCTAGAAACCTCCTTGAAATCACATGAAGAGCACCCTTAGGAGGTGGGGAGGGCACAGGACACCAAGGCCCCGAAGTCAGGGCAGCACTAATGTTTTACCATCCACTGACAGCATCCGACAAGAAACCCGTAATGTCCGCGACTATCGGGTTCCCGTATGGCGTGAGGGTCGTGGTGAGAACTGGCCCCTGACCAAGCCTCACTCTGGGCTCTTTGCTCCAGGACACAAGGCCTCCCCATGTCCCATCCCCCAAATAAATTAAAACAATTAAAAAAAAAAAAAGAGAGAAGAGCTCCTAAACGAAGACATAAATTGGATCTGCTCCTCCGTGCCTACCTCTCAAACCTGGAGCAAGCAAGAGCAGCAGCTCCATAAGGGTTCAAGGCACGTCCCCAGCAGAAACGCGGCCAGGCCCTGGAGGAAACGTTTTGCTTTTTGAAGGAGGTGGGGGGAAGCAGTCCTCCTGCTGTTGGACACCACGTGAGAGGCCTGCAAGGCATCCAGCATTCCCGGGAGGGACAGACGCTGACAGACTCCACAAACAACGACCTCTCGATGTCCCTTTGATGGACAAAGGGCTGAAAGGACCTTTCCAGCAGAATCTGGGGCTTGGAGCACCGATGAAAGGCGCCCAGCCTGCGGCTGCAATAACCAGAGGAGAGGGTGGCGTTTGGTCCATCCTCTGTCTCACAGAGGTGATGCCTGCCCCGGCGCCCACCCCACGAACGCAGCCCCTTGCTGCCAGAGCTCTGCTTTCCCAGAGCCAGTCCTCCTGCGGGGAGGGCTGCTGAAGGACACAGCCCTCAAAACCGGGTCAGTGCTGTAATGACGACCAAGACGCGCACTGCGGAGACGACAAGATGCCGTTGCAGTTAGGAGCTTAAGTCAGGAGGAGACTCCGACTCCTGGTCCTGCCTCGCGCCTCCTCAGCGACCTCTGGGCAAGTTGCTTCATTTCATTAGCGACTTGCAGACGCAGGCGATTTCCCAGCACTACCTATTAGACCGTGCAAGTCTGTACAGCTTATCTCCCACCGAATCTCACCCTCGCTCCTTCTTCATCTTTCCTCCCCATCAGCACTCCATTAAGGCGGCAGAGCTGAACGCGCGATTGCACGGTTCTTTCAGGGACATGAAAAGCTCCGTCTCCAGCGTTGTCGGGTGGAGAAGCAGCCGTAGCCGAGCCACGCTGCGAGCACAGTAGGTACGCGCTTGCCAAGATCAGGAGATAGCAGCGCTGCGGAATTGAATTCAACGGGAGGAAATCAAAGGCCTTAAAGGTTTTTTTCAGACCCCTCAGTAAAAAGAAAACCCACCACGGTGAAACGCTGGGTGCTCTCTAGAGTAATTTCAGATCCCTGATTTTTGTCGCTAGGGCTGGATGAAAACGCCCTGCTGAGAAACTTTTCCTGGAGAGCTCAGCAGATCTTGCTGCTTTCTTGGTAATTGAAGCAAACCAAAAGGCAGTTCCCGAGGGAGCAAAGGGATTCGGCATCTGGCGGAGCCTGCGGGCTGTTCAGCGCACATCCGCACCGGGAACGGCCCGATGGCCTGACCGAGGAGCCGCCCCGTCGTGGCTCGCCGGGGCCCTGATGGGATTTCCTTGATTGAATTTCACAGGATGCAGCCGGTGCGTACGGCTCTTGGTGACTCACAAATGCCATCTAATGAGGCTCCCTGCTTCGATTAGGGCTGGCATTTGGTTCGGAGGACAGCAAATGGATAATACTATTTCCTGGAAAAAAAATGTTGGCGTGGAAGGACGTATTGCCTTGATTAATGCTACTGAGTAATGAGGCCGTCCAGCAGTCCTCGATCTGACTTCCTGGCTCCCGCCACCAGAACAAACAGTACCTCGCCTGACATCTGCGGAACAGCATTCGGAGATGGGGGTAAAACACGGGAGCAAGGGGGGTTAGACTTGGGGCCGAGGGACTGAGGTACACACAGCTCGGCAACGCCGAGGAATGAAGAATACAGTAAAACAAAGTCCCTGTTGCCTCCCCACAGCCCCCCAGGACACCCAGTGCGTGCGCATGGTTGTTGATGTGGTAACCCCCTATTTGTGAGACTCACGGGCAACGCGCCTCGCCACAAATGGAACAGTTAGACGGCACTTTCCTCTGAACCACCGCGCACCCCAAAGCAAGACACACTCACCAGACAGCGCATTTTGTAACCCTGAACCGATAACGCTGACCTTTACGCACGGCCCTGGATGGGAAGTGAGGGGGAAGGTCGTCTTCTGGCCTGCTGGTTTTATTTTAAATGCAGGTTCCAACTGCTGGCCCCTGCTGGGGGGCTGAGCTCTCTTACCGGGTAGGGACGGGGACTTCGGTCAGCGCGCCCAGCATGACCGCCTGCTGCAGCCGGACGAAGGCAATGAACGGGCTCTCAAGGAAGTCGACCTCCCCGACCAGCACGTTGGAGGCCTCGGCATCACGGGGCAATTTCTTCATGAATTTATTCTTGAGCTGCATCAGTGCAAGAGGAAGGAAAAGAAAATGAAGTCTTGTTGGACACACCACGGGGAACACGCAGTAAGATTCGCCCCATTTTCACCCCCGCTCCCTCCGTGGCCAGGAGCTACCCTCGGCCCGTACGCATCACCTCCGCAGGCTCTGCTGGGACACGAGGACCCTCGGCCTTCATCCCTTCCCCTGACAGCGCACACAAACTCCCTCCTCCGCGCCCAGCGGCGGCGGCGGACGCTGCTCCTCAGCGCCCCTTCTCCAGGCAGTGTGCTGGGGGTCTCCCCGGGAAACCGCTCCCCTGCCAGGCGGCCCGAGCCAGGGCCACCAACACAACCTCTGCCCCACGCCTGGGAATCTCTTCTCTTGGGAGCCAGGTAGAGATGACACACACGAAGAACTCACAGAAATTCAACCACGACAGCAGCATTTCTGTGTGCTCGCTCTAGTAATCTGGTTTTCTTACTCCCCCAGGTTGTTTCCGCATGTCCTTCCCACGACGCCCTTCCAGCCTTGTGCTTTCTCTGTACTCTCACCACCCTTGACTGCTCCTTTCTCCTCAGTAACATGAGCCCAAATTGTTATCTGAGCGTTTTGGGGGGTGGTGGGGCTTTTCCTGGTCTTCCTTCCCACTCTTCCTACATCTTTGCCTTTTTCTTCACTAACAATGACAACAGCGGGGCTCAAACCCGCAGCAGAGCGAGCTTCGAAGGCACCCAAAGGGCACCCCAGGCCCAGCTCCGTGCTCAGCACCGTTACGTCCACCGCCCAGCCCCGCTCTCCTCAGCCAGCTGCCAGGGTTACTCGCAGTTATACGTCTCCTCCCAACGCTAAAAATAGGTTGGTACAGCCTGAAGGTTCTTCTCATCTCTGCCCCCGTGTACCGCCACCGTGCCACAGCGGACGTGAGCGGGTGCACAGGGTGCTGCAGCACGCATCACCCAGCTGGCACAACCCGAACCGAGTCCGGTGGCAGAGAAAAGTCATCGACTGCTTCTGGTTTGACGAACCCGCTGCAGCAGCAGCAGCTCGGGCTTGAGAACCTGCCTCTCCTGGCTCGTTTCTGGCATCTTCCTGGCACTTGAAATCTCCTCAGCCTGGCACGGGGCTGCTGTTCTGCTCGCTTATGACATTAGCTCAAGCATGTCTGCTGCAGAGCCGAGCCTTCCCAGCAGCACCAGCGAGGCTCCTGCAGCCCTGGCCCCGCTGCTGGGGGGCACCGCTGCCCCTCGCCTCACACACACGCCTCCGCCTGAGCACTCAGGCTGCGTCCCCGCAGCCGGCAGGGATTCCGGAGCGTCCCGAGATCCACCACGGCTTTGTTTTTAACTTCAGTGGTGGCACAACGAAGTGGAAGGCTTTGGAAAAACCCTGCCCTCTGCCACCCCCGCGCCCTGGGGTTGCTCTGGAGATGCTCTGTGTTGGTCTGGCTACGGGTGAATGGTGAGGGAAGATGTTCTGCCAGCACAGCGGGACACTCAACTGGGCTACGAACCCGTAACGAGCTTTGCCAGGCGACTCCGAGGAGGAGAAAAATGGAGAAAGCCTCATGAAAAGGCACAAATTATTGATTCAGGTCGAAGAAAACTGCTGGAACAATCCTACTCCTACACACTTCAGTCGGCATCACCAATGGAAATACTAAACAGGCATCAAGGAGCTCTGTGGAGGAAGCCTGGAGAAGCGCTAGCAGTTCTCCCACGAACAGCCTTCTGGAGACAAAATAACGAGAAGGTGGCAAACGGACAGCTCTGCTGAGCAGGTTGGTCATGCACTGGCGTGTGTTGCTGAGTCAGCACGGTGTTGGCCCAGACCCCGGCGCCGTTCTGAACCAGCACCCACGAGCAGGACCTGGAGTCAAAGCAGCGTGCCTAATTCCGAGGCGCTACCACCAGAGAGGGCTTTTTGCTCCAAATGGGCTTTGGGGCACCACTCGCCGCTTTCCTAAATCATTCATCAGAGCGGTGATGGGAAGGTGCGCTCAGCACTTCCAACCCACTCCGAGCCATGCCCCGAGAAAGCTCCGGCGAGGCTGGAGGCCTCAGCAGCACCCACAAGCAGGGAAGGAGGAAGGGAGGGAGGGCGGCCGCGCAGCTGGAAGCACTGTGCTCCCTCAGCTCCATGGAGGGAAAGTAGGTCACCCAGGCTGAGAGACCTCCAAATGAGGCATGTCTGCCGGTGACTGCGGAGATGAGGGGACGTTCCAACAGCAGCAGCAGCGAATCGCTCGCACCATTCATCACCTTGGACTTTGTCCCGGCCAGCGGGGTCCCACCGGCGCCCTCCCCGTCCATCGATCCCCCAGCAGAGGCAGGAGGGTTTCTCTCAACGAGGCCAATTTCTTTTTTAACTTGAGAGCCGGCTTTGGCACCGATTCTCCGTTGATATGGAAACACCGGTTTGAATAAACAGTGCACAGACCGCAACAAATAAGAAGGGTTTTGTGCCTCTCCCTGACTGCCCAGATTCATCCCGAGCCGGGTTTTGTCCCGCACACGAAGTGGAGATGGTGCCAGGCCAGTAAACTCCCCTTAGATCAACAGAGATTCATTTTCTATACACTATTGCATCAGCTCGGAGCTAGCAGGTCCCGGATCAAGGAGGTTGTCTTTAACTGTCCCCTTTATTTTACATCTTGAGCATTACGGAAGTCGGCCGTGCCAAGGACTTTTTAACAGAGCGGGACCACAGCACTTCTCATGGGAGGAGGGACAAAAGTGGGACCAGCAGTGGGAACTTCCCCAGCTTCCTACGGTCTGGTCAAGGCTGTACTCGACTCTCCTCAACCGCTTTTGTTCACAGATAAAGTGGAAAAAAGATAATTCGAAGTGTTTTCAAATAGTTAAGACTGCATGAATCAAGAGCTACCTCCATCCTGGCTGCACCGGGCAACCAGCCGCCGTCATCTGTACCCGCAGAGGAACGGGAGGATGGTGGAGAGCCAGGTGACCGGAGGCACCATGCCACCCTTCCAGCTGTAGGCACAACCCTCACATACAAGTTTCACCGGCGTAGCCGCATCAGTGGGCTGTGCAGAACCCCCCAATCTCTGGGGCTCCACCTTCAAGGGCTGGCGGAACCCTCCTGCCATGAGCTGTCCTGGTCTTTCCACCACCGCTCCGGTACCACTGATGAATCTGTCAGTAAGGACCTGAAGCTGAGATGCTTATTAATTAATTGGGAAACAGAAGAGAAATATAAATTGACCCAAAGTGCCGGTGTCTCTGATCTAGCTGCAAATGGCCAGTGCATCAACCGCAGCCAACAGCTCACAGAACGACGCAAACGAAGGCACATCACTTCTCGGCACCGCTGCCTCCGAAGCCGAGTTCCGGCAGCGCGAAGGGGACGAAAGGGAGCACACCTCCTCTTCCCTAACTGTCCCCAGGCACTGCCAGGACGTCAGACAGAACCGCGATCAACTGACTTCGACAGCGATCAGCGAGCCCCTGGGAGGCACGCGTCACTGTTTGGGTGCTGACAGCGAGGAAGAAGGATCAAAAGGCTTTTGTTCAGCTGCGGGGCCGGCTTCCCACGCCAGCTGGAGGCAGACAGGCTTCCCTCGGAGCTCCCCTTTTTGTTCGTCACCTCCTGCAATGTTTATCGAGCAGGAGAGCGAAAAGAGGAATAAAAGCTTTCTTCCCCCCAAACCTCACAGGCATCATTAAATACCCTGGGACAGCTTTTAGTTGTGCTGCCGCTGCGCTGTCAAACCCAACAATAAACCTCCGTCCCACCACACTCCCTCTCACAGACCACCAGTCGTGACCACGAGCAGCCACGGCCGAGGGAGGGGGTCCCTGTGTTCTGTCCGTCGCCGGCGCGTGAGACGCGGATCAATGGTATCGATGCGACTTCGGCGAGGAGCAATGGGCAGTTAGGGGTCTTCTGTGAGCTCTGCGCTCCGCTAATCTAACTGCTCACCACAGAGGGGAAGGGGAGTGAAGAACAGACGTTGAGCATTTGTTTGGGATTTGCTGATGGCTCTTTGCCCTGACACCGAGGGAACGGGCAGCGCTTTGTCGGCTGGTTCTTTGGAAAGAGCCCGAGTGTCCGCTGTCCGGTTAGGTCTCCAGCCTTTCCCAGGAGGAATGCTAAGTTCCTTCTCTTTGTGAAAGAGCTTAGCAGTTACTCCCTAAGAAGATTAACTCTGAGAACTGCATTAAGAAGGCAAAGAGTAGGAGAAAAACAAAGCACAAGCACGATCAAAGCAAGCGTAGACCCATCCCTTCCCTAAGGGCACGGAACCAACCCCACGGCGCTCAACTGGGGTAAATCCAAGTGCTCCCTGCGATTTCAACAAGCCCCTCTCTCCTGGTATCACCCCTGGCTGGGCTCGGGGCAGCGTGCCGTGGGACCACTGCAAACACTGTCCCTTACCCCCAGTGCTGTCGCTTCTCACGCGTCTCTGTGAGCTACGAGAAAGCTCTGAGCTGAGCACGACACCTAACCAGG
>NW_010389112.1:35745-36979 GCF_000710305.1 Buceros rhinoceros silvestris
CGCTGACCGGAGCACGACACCTAACCGGGTTCGGCAGCCGTGGAGCGCAGCGAAGCCCAGCTCCTCGCTACAGGGAGCGATCAGTCACTGGCTGTGGTCTTCTCTGGCTCCTCTTGATGGCTTCCTGCTCCTCCATCCCTGGAGGAGGCCAACCCAACTGCCACCACTCTTGCCTCTTTACCACCACCTTTCCCGATTTCTCTGCAGGGCGGCACAGAACAGGCCCCGGTAACCTCAGGGAGGGCATTGTCCAGAAGGATCAACCCGGACCTTTGCCGCAGTAGCTGAGGTTCCTGTGGCTTCCTGCCCCTTAATGGGATTATCTAAATAAAACCACCACAACCCACGCCACCTGAAAGCAGCCTGGCCCAGGTGACCACGTGCACGCACAGCTCCAAGAACGAAGAGAAGCGGCCAGGTGTATTAGATAACACGCCAACCCGGCTCACTCTCTAGCCTACAGCCCTGCCCCTCGCACGGGGCGCTCCTCAAACCTTCCCCAGGCCTCTTTTGTTGCCTCTAACCTCTAAGGCCACACCTGGAAACCACCTGTTGAGAAAAACATGGAAGTGAATGGAGAAATCCAGTACTTGCTAGTGGCGAGGCGACCTGCATTTCCACGCCGCTGAGGTGTCCTTCTGCTCCGGAGGAACCACAATTTCACAAACTTCCTCAGGTTTCAGTCAACCAGCGACAAAAATTGAGCTCTATGGTGATTCCACAGGCCAGCGTCGACAAGCAGACGAGCACAAGGGTTCCATCATGTTCATCAGCAGGACACGGGCTAATTAACAACGCGGCTTTTTGGCACTGGCTGGTTTTCAAGTACTGATTTTCACTGCAAACAGTCAGCGTCATCCACGCTGGAAGTTAGAAACCCTGGAGCGCGCAAACTGGATTTATTAACCGACGTCACAACCAGCGCTACCGCAGCACCTGGTCTTATACCCAGTTCGGTGTGTCAGAGACATTTCAGCAGCGGGGGCAGCTCTTACCCCAGTAACTTCCCAAAGCAACGCTCATTCGCATTCCGAATAACCACGGGACTAGAGAACGCTCGAGAAAGACACGGCCACCCAATGAATTCTCCAAAAGAACGGCTCACGCTTGGAGAATAACCCACTTTTTGAACACAGACAAAGGCTTGTCTGAAATTTGCACAGAGTCTTTGGCCCACGTGTCACCCCTGAGGAACCTCTTCTCAGCAGGTAGAGGAGCCGCAATACATCAGTAT
>NW_010389112.1:37099-37734 GCF_000710305.1 Buceros rhinoceros silvestris
CAGTATCTGGGTATACTCCCTCCTTTCTCAGGGCTATCAGCAAGATGCCATGGCCGTGGTGTCACCCGCTTCAGGCCTTGCAAGAGTTCCACCTGCTCTTCTCAAGGGCTGGTGATGAAAAAGCGGAGGACCCAGTCACAGGACTCGGAAATACCCGACTCACCCCGTTCACCCTCTTATTCTGCCTCAGTTTTACGGTACGGAGCCTCTTTCCCCAACACCCAGCTCCTCCCCAGAGCCCTCACCGAGCAAAGCCGGGATCCGCGGCTTACCTGGTCCTTCTCAGGCTTGTCGGAGATGTCGTTCAGGCTGGTGGAAGTCAGGTTTCTGTGAGCCATGGCTGGGCTGCCTGTAAGAACAACGCCGACACCGATAAAAGCTCCCGTTTCGACCCAGTCAGAAGAACACAGAGGCTCAGGCTACAGCACCACCTTTCCCTGCTCCCGGGAGGGCAATGTGGGGGATTTCAGACCCTGACCGGCTGCTTTCGGCAACTTCTCGTGGCACACAGGGTCTTAAGATGCTAACGCTTCGTCAGCTCTGACCCACGGCACTGCCGTGACTCTGAGGACGGCAGAAGAGTCCAAGGACTCGCCGTAACTCCTGCCCCTGGGATAAAAAACGAAGCAGCCGCA
>NW_010389112.1:37846-38280 GCF_000710305.1 Buceros rhinoceros silvestris
AAGCAGCCGCAGGCTGCTGACACCGACGCTGCTGGGTCACCCAGGTCCCAGCGGCAAAACACCGACAGGCCAAAAGTCACCGAGTCCTGACACCAGAGAGACAAAGAAAAAACCCCAGAGACAAAGAGCTGGAGCAGTTCTCCTCCGTTTCTCCTTGTCTGTAAACCTGACATGCTGCTTGCTCACAGACTACTCATCCGACTTACTCTGTGTCCTCAGAGAGCAGGAGAACGCAGACACAGCTCTAGAGGACTGGGAGCGAAGCCCCGTGATTTCAGAACTCAGGTCTACAATCCCACTAAAAGCATCTGGAACGAAAACTGAGGAATCCCAGAAATAGCCACGATTGTAAAAGAAAAAAAATAACTTAATTAAAAAGAAAAAAAAAAAAAAGGCTTCTGGGATGGATAGAGCATCATGAGCCGAAGGCGGCA
>NW_010389112.1:38378-39016 GCF_000710305.1 Buceros rhinoceros silvestris
CGTTTTTTTAATTATTCTGAAATTCTCCCAGCCCTGCTCACCCACGCTGGCAGGAAGCAGGAGCAGAGCACTGGGAGCTGTTACCACAGCTGGCAAGACAGAAAACACACCAAAACCCCCCAACAAACCAAAAGAGAGGGAAGACGATGCCCTGGACTCGTGATCTGAGACCCCACCTATCTCTACGCAGTTTTTACCCTCCTGTTCGCTCCCGGAGCGAGGTGCCGCTGGGCAGACTGGTTCCAGCGACACGCATTGGTCACCAGTCTCCCAATTAATCATTAGTGAGCCGGGCTTAGACATTTTGATTGAATGTTTGATACGAATCTGCAGGTAGGAGATAAAGGCATAAACAAAACAGAGATCCTTTTGTGCGTAACACCTTCTGAGTCGGGAGTAGCTAACAAACACTTGGTAAAAAGCAAAGCTGGACCAAAAAACCCCAGGTAACCCTGGGTTCCTGCAACGCTGAAGCCGCTGTTGAAACCAGGGCTCCTTTCTCCTGCAGGGTGCAATTATTCCTCTTGTAAGGCTTGCCCAGACCGTGCCACTTCTGGGAAGTTTTTGTCGAGTGTATAATGTACCCATGAACTCCAGTGGAAGACAGGGCTCGGCGCAGAGGTACACGCGGCTGCTCC
>NW_010389112.1:39136-47402 GCF_000710305.1 Buceros rhinoceros silvestris
AGTAACAGCAAGCAAAGAACCCCAGAAGCTGGTTCATGCTGGTAACTGGTGTCACGCAGCTTGGTGAGACAAAGCAAAGCTTCTGTGGGGTTCTATCACCTGAGTGCTACTGAAATAGGGAGAGAGATTCAACCAGAAAGTCTTTGGCAGAGTTCAACGGATCCGGAGAAGCTCAGAGACCTGTGGAGATGGGGGTACTGCCCTCGGAGCTGGGTCTCCCACACCATTACGTGTCCAAGGCTGGATGTTTCTTAGGAGATAACTGTCCTTCTTTCTAGAGGAAGCAGCTAATGGCTTTACGGCCTCTTGGTAGCAGCCTCCTTCTCCCAACGATGAATTAAACGGCATCAAACCCACAGCAGCTCTCCCCGAAGCAGCCCATATTTATCGCGGACCTGGACCTGCCACCTCACTTCTCTGCCCCCGCTGAAGTCTGGCGTCCGTGTGTCATCCTTTGAAGACGCCTTACCAGATCCTCAGGTTCAGACCTGTCCCGCTCAGCACTGACTTTGGTCATCTCTAGGATACAGATGGGAAACCACAAGCTTCACCTTTCACCAGCTTTGCTGACCTAAGGAACTTGACAGTATCCCAGGCTGCATCTCAGAGTCCTCCCCAAAGCCCAGGTTTTATCTTGACCGCCAAGCCAAGTCACCAACAGAACCACGCTGCTGGACACGGGAAAAGCAGCTGTGGCTCAAACCCCATTTGACTTGGTGGACGAGGTGGCCCCAGCCTAAATCTCAGCCGTCTCAGGTCCCTGGCGGTTGTGCGCCTTGGAAGACCCAAAGCCAGGAGGTCATGCCGGTCCCTGGGGTATGCCTCACGACACCACTTCCGGGAAAGGACTGAAAGAAGGGGGAGAAAAAAACCCCAACCTTAAAGACTTGGGGGTCCTCAGGGCTTCTCTGAATCAAGTGGAAACGTGGGAGCGGAAGGAAGCAACGAGCCTCGCAGCCCCGAACAAGGCAACGGAGTGAAAGGTTCCTGCTGCCGAGACCTCGGCACGCCACGCTCACCCTCACTCAGTCTGCCAGCAGGAAAGTTTCCCTGTTGTTACCTCCTTCTCCTACCACCTCCACAGTCCTCTTTGACAGGAAATACCCTGAAATTCCCTTTTCTGGGGATTGCTGTGGCCTCTAGAGAGCGTCTCGGTGCCACCAGTACCATACGTCATGCCTTGGCGATGGGCAAGGCTCCTGCTGAGGCACAGCTGGCAAAGCATCAGCAGGGAGAAGGCAGGCCTGAGGAACGCCCCGCTCATCGCCCGGAGAGCAGGCTGGCAGAGCCTGCTAGCCCTGTGGCGAAGGGAGCCTGGTTCCGTCAGAGGTCAGATGGCAATTAAAATATTTAAGCTCATTGTGGCAAGATTCATCAAAACCTTCAACAGCCAAGGGAAGAAATGTCACTAAATGCTGGGAAGGGAGACCACCGCCTTGGCAGCACGGCTGACCAACCCGTTTCATCCCAGATGGAGGGAAAAAAAAGCAAACCAGAGTGAAACGGAGCAGCGTGAGGGGATGGTGGGCTAACACAGCCAGAGCAGCAGCCGTTCCACAAGAGACACCTCTGCAGCCTCCCGCTGTTAACGCAGCAGCAAGCGTTAGGAGCCCGGCTGGCGCGAGTTCCCCCTTCCTCTTCCTCTCCTCTCCCCCAGCCTGCCCAGCCCTGCCCCTGCCCGTGGACTTACTGAGCCATCCCATGCTGGGGCTGCGCTGCACCCGGATTTCATCATCCAACGTGCGGGTTGCTAGGCAGGGCACGGAGCTCTCGAGCGGGCTGCGTGCTTGTACGGTGCAAGCAGGAGACAGTAGCGGCAGCGGAGAGGAGGAAGAGAGCAAAGTTGAGAAGTCAAAGGAAAGAATAAAAAAGGCAAGAAAGAAACATGCAAGCAGTTGCACGAGCAAGCCAGGTCAGAGCAGAGTGTTTGAAGGGTCCCTGTAGGAGCCAGGCTGGAGCATCCCGACCGCGTACGTACCCAGGCACAGCAGTTTGGGCTTGGAAACATGTCCCTTAGGCTGCAACGCTTCAGGCAAGGCTGAGAGCTAAATGCTTTGGTGGGGGTTTTCCAGAGCTCCTTGAAAAAACAACCTCCTTTCTGCTGACACCGTCACTCAGCTCTCCAAAGGGACTGAGGACGCAGCTTGGGTGAGCAACACCGAACGGACTAAAGCTGAACTCTAACGCAGAATGGAAACTTTGGAGGAGAGACGTGTCCACTGCCCAATGCCTACGTGTTTTTTCACTCCCCCGTCTCCTGCAGAAGGACGGTGACCTCAGTTCTCATCCCATAGAGCAACCCCGAGGTGCGGCAGCTGGAGAGCTGCCGGCGCATCACCTCCAGACCGGTACCCTGCGACACAGAGAGCTCTGCGAACGCCTGTCACCCACAAACCCACCAGTCCGAGAGAGCCGGCGGGGGCTCCGCTTGGAAGGTGAACTCGGAATGTCCTGGTGGAAATGAAAGATGGGGCACAGCAGGACTCCGCTATCATAGAGCCACCCCAGCGAGGCTGGCTTTGGATCTTAGGAGACGTTCACGAGTTTTAATTGGGATTACACGTAACACCAAACCGGGAGTGTGTAACGTCAGCGGAGCAGGCGGCCAAGGGGCTGCCGGTCTCACGGACCTGGCGGCAGCGTGACTATGGGATGAGAAGTTCCAGCCGGGCTGAAATGACAGGCAGCACCTACCAGGTGGGGAACTGGGGCAATGCGTGAGGGCCTGGGGCTGAGGGACTTTCATTACCGCGATCTGCCATGGTGAGACAGCCGCCCTCCTGTTGGCCTCATGAAATTTTTATCTCTCTAAAGGACAAATTCTGCCTTTAGAAGCAGATGAGAGGCACTCGTTGAGTTGCAGGCAGCGTGGTAGAACTCCATCAAATACATTCCAGAGTTACTTTTTCATTAGAGTGTAAATAATAAATAACAGTGACAGCTATTCATCAAGTATTTCCCTTTGTTCGTGAGTCTCTCCCTCCTGAAGCCTCAAAGCGCTCCAACCGTCACGGAACATAATGCATTATATATTCGCGTGACATGTAAACATCCCAGGTGGGGAAACAGAGGCACGACACCATGAAAGGAGTAGCTGAAGGTCAGCCAGCGGGCTCAGCCGAGCCAGGAAATCATTTCTTGAGAACCAGACCGGCACAGCCCCTTTGAGCACGAAAAAGAAACGAATGAAAACCGAGGTCACCTCGGATACGAGCAAAGGATGCCCTTAGCCACGAACAACAAGCAGGGGCTGGAGCAAAAACTGGAACAACAACAAAAAACCTCGGAATAAACACTAAACTGGGTTAGTTATTCAGCTGCAACGTAGAAGAAAAGCAGATGCCTCCCACACGAACAGTGGGGAGGACACAACAGAAACAAAAAAGGGAGGCACCTTCCACTTCAGTGCCTCTACGGACAGACGAGCAGGGGGACTCGAGGAGCAGCAGCTCAGCCCGAGCGCCTGAGCACCACCTCTCCCGGCCCCGGCCCTCCACCGGCCGCCGAGGAGCCAGGCGCGGGTCTGCTCAAGTCCCCAGGACATTCTCTCGATTCGCGTTACCGCGCTTTTGTGCGATTCGCCGAGTCGCTGCGGTGCCGCGGCACTCGCACACGCCAAGGGGCAGCATCCAGAGCAATACGGACCCCTCACGTGCCCAAACACAGCTGGTGCCAAAGCAAAGGACGGTCACAAGCGGGAGACAGCAGTCAGGGGTGGTCACGGGTTAGGGAGGAGTGTTAGGGCCGGTTGGAGAAGCAGAACACAGAAAACTAAGAGGCCTCAGACGCAGCAAGGAGAAAATCACTTCTTCGCTTGCTTTCATTCCTGGGCGCTTCCAAATGGCAGCTTCTCGACAAGCTCCTGGGCTGCGGCGGCAGGCAGCTCGCAGAAGTCCAAGACATGACGACGGGCTCGAAACCTCTCCTTTTTGATTGCCGCTCGCGAGGCGGCGGTGAATCTCAGCGCACGGCTAAGCACAGAGCCACTGCCAAGGCCTCTATAGCTGTCTGCATCCACGCACACGCGTTTCTAACCACCGCTGGAAACACGGCACTACCCCCGACACCATTCCTGGAGAGACAGCGGCACCACAACCCCCACAAAACGGCTGCAGGATAAATAAAGCAAGGTGCAAACCAGCTTTACCCGCACTGGACGCCGGCTGGATGGCAATCAAACGCTAGCTAGCTGTCACTGCCAGGCCTTTTGGGTCAGCAGTGCCACCGACACCACCCGCCCCAGAAACTGAACGTGCGTGAACGCTTCGTCTCTGCCCAAACAGTCGAGATGATCGGCCTGGACTTCCAGGCACGGTCGGAGGGTTTTGTCCATCTCCTTCCTAGCGTTGTTCCTATGCCACCTCCTCCTCGCCGGCTGCGAGAGCAACTCTCTGCCCTTCCCGGCGCCTCCTCTCCCGCTCAGTCCAGTGAAGATACAGCTAGAGGGATGTGCCACGGCCAAAGCAGCCTCGGAGCCCACCGCTGACGGGCTGTCAGCAGGGGCCTCGCTACGCTACTGGGGGGTTAGAGAAAGCATCGTCAAGGCCACACGGTTAGTTCTGGGCGGGCGGCGTTGGTGGGTTGCTTTAGGAGGGAAGGCTATAGCCAGTTAGCCTCTGCATTACCATTATCGGGGTTGGTAAACATCCTACTTGCACTGGAGACGGTCTTTCCGATGTCGGCCAGCGAGCGCAGGTTGGACTTCTTGGTCTGGTGCCGGTGCTTCCGCAGCAGCGTGTAGGTGACCTTGTCCTTCAGGTCCGATTTCAGGAGCCCCGACTCGATCTGGTTGTCAACGATCATTTCTGCCGCACGCCAAGAGCAGGGTGAAGGAGAGGAGAGGATGATTAATCACAAAGCACAAAACTCGTCGAGGGGGAGCAGGGGGGGGAGATGACCATTCTCACCCTACCTGGTTGAAGGCTGTCCTTCCCGCTCCAAAACCACCACCGGATTTTCCCATTTTCTTTTTTAATGGGAAGCTCTTTCAGGCATTTCTTTGGAAATGGAAGGTGTTTCCACCCAGCAAAACCCACCAGGCACCGACAGGTACCTATCGCACCGTGTCTCCCTTCTGCTACTTTTACACACACCACCGAGCCTGTCTGCAACCAACTGCCCCCGGACAGGGGGGCTCCTCGTGCAGAACGGAACCTGCTTGAGCCCGTGCTTGGGTGAAGAAGCTACGACTGCCCAGCAGCTTCCCCAAAAACCACACGCTCAAACTTCAGTCCGACTCAACCAGGCCTGAGCTCACCTTGCAGGGCCCTGGTAAACCCTAACCTAATGACAGCAGAAAGTCCTGGAGATGAGCAATTAAATCAGTCACTCACAGAACTGAAGCAAAACGACGGCAACTACAAAAGGCAGAACTTGCTCCAGTTGTCGCCGTAGTACGCGGCTTTGCCTTCAACTGAAGCACCAGGAAAAAAGGCTCCCGGCTCGCTTGCCATCAGTTCTCTCCTTTCTGCTCCCCTATCCCAGAGGAGAAAGGCACAAAATAAAAAAAGGCAGCCAGATTTATGTGGAATCTCTCTGGTGCATTAGATCTCTCATTAAGTCGTTCCCTCGATCACTTCAGTTAACGCGCTGTCCCCCAAGGGGAAGTGGCAGCTCTGATTTGTCTACCGGTAACTTTTATTTGTGCTAATAATAAAAGTTATGGGAAAGGGAGGCAGAACACGCATCGCATTTGCTAGCTGGGTGAGTCCAAGTCCTCCTCGATGCGCTGCCCACGGATTACCGCCCCTCCGCATCGCCGGGGAAGAGCCTTGCTCCTCCAGCCACGCTCGGAAAAGGACCACTGCACGCACGTAGGTCCGGGGACACAAAGCGCTGGGCAACAGGGTTATTTTTGACAGGATGATCTGTAATCTAATGTCCCAGGAATTAGATTTAATTTGGGTGCTGAAGAAGGATATTGAAGGTGTCACCTCAAAGCGGCTTCAGAAAGAAATTTAATGTTTGAGGGTTCCAGTTTTGGACCACTGACATCAGCCGCTACCTTCTGAACCGCGTTCGGCCCCAGCACAGAACTTCTGAGGTCTTCGGTTGTGGGTTTTTTTGTTTTACGCACATTGTGGAGCTGTGCATTTGGAGACCCAGCCACAAAAACCAAGGCAGAGAAACGATACTTTTGACTGCGAAAAACCTGCCATCCCGCTCAGCAGAGTGAAGCGCCAGCTGGTGCTGGCTGCTCTTCACGCTCCTTCGCTGGAGGGGAGCACCCCCCTCTCAGCAGAGCTTCAGTGGCCCCCCTGGGCCCTCATCCCAAAGGAGTCGGGGGTCTGACCACGGGCACAAAGCAGAACCTGCCGGGTTTTCCTCTGTCCCGAGAAAGCTGGCCTTCTACACGTTACTGGTTGTGAACACAAAGGGTTAATAAAACTGCGCAGGGAAGAGTAAGGAGCCAGGGCAGCGTCACTCACCCACCACCTGCGGCAGAGAGGAGGCCTCGATATCCAGCATGATCGAGCCCTTCTCTATACACGTCCTTAGCTCGAACAGGCTGTGCAGGGACAAGGTGGCCACGTGAGGTTTGCTCCATCGCTCCCCACCTTGCTCGACCTTCTCCTCGAACTTGATCCACCTACAAGAGGGCAGAGCAACAGGACTGCGTTTCAGATGATGGCTTCCAAGACCCGGTCACCCCCTCCCCAGGTTGCACACCCAGTCCCAAACCCCGACATGGCATCAAACCAACGACAACTCGACCCACGGAGAGAAGGCCGGGTAGCTACATCCCCACCTAAGTGTCTCCAGTGGGAAGGGCTGAGCACCACAAAAAGGATGGCGAAAAAAAACAGATAAATTTCTGGAATAAAAGGAGGTTGTACTCCAGTATTCAAATCCAGAGAACGAAATCTGAACACTTCAGCAGCACCAAATAACTCTGCACCGGTACCCACCGGCTGGCACGAGGCAGAGGGTGGAGGAGAGGAGCACGCCCCATCCAAATCCGAAGATGTTCTTGGCAGAAGGAGACGACACAAACCGAGGGGCTCGCTCTTGCCCTCCGCCCCCCAGCCGGTGTTTATTAACAAAGCCGGTCTGACGGGGCACATCACTCAGGACGAGCAGCGGTTGCTTTCTTTACTTTTCTCGCTATCACCCACAATAAACCAAACCTTAACCCGCAGACACGCTCGACTCAGTGCGCTCCGGGACCGACCCTCTCCCAGGGAGCGCTCACGCCCGTCCAGTTCCATGGGAATTCACGGGCAGCTCTTTGCTGCCCGTGAAGCAACTTCAGACTCTTGGTTTATTGTGTTTGTACCACGATGCACCCACAAACTGAGCAAGGTGCATCCAGTGACCCAAATCTTGAGGTTCCCTCTCCATGGCAACAAACCCCCCCTTTTCCTGCTCCATTGCTAACGCGTTGCCATGGCTTGGGTGTCAAACCCAGCGCACCCTAAGGAAATTTTTCCAGAATGGTCCTTTCCTGCCAACCAGGACCCGACACCACGACGTGCTGCCAGGCAACAGGACCACGCAAAGGAGGACGACATCCTCAAGCCCCGGTCACGGGCTGGTCTGAGCTCCTCACCATGGGCAGGGGGACAACTACAGCCCGTTTACAGCGGGGCTAAAGGCAAACAGCTGAACGTGAACCAAGAACCAGGGTGGGCAACTCAAGGGCCTCTTCTGGAAACATCTCTTCATCGGTAGCTTTGACGTTCGACATGGTTATTTCTCTACTGACTCTCTTCCGGTGCTGATTTTTGTGGGCTTAAGGAAAACAGAGCTTCCCAATACTCATATCATAAAGGAGAGAGCAAAGAGGCTGTGCAGTCAGTAAGAAATACCACCCTGAGGTCTGAACGGTGAAAAAGAGTTAACAAATTGCCATCAAAACCCCTTCCCAAAGAGCCAGGCACGGAGGGAGGAAAGCAAACCCTGCTGTCACCAGCAGAGGTGGGCGGTGAGATGACAAAACTAACGATAAGAGGGCAGAAAAAGCAATGAAGGGAGAAGGGGATGACCAACAAGTACAGGGTAAGAGGTGAAGAGTCTTTAAATAGGTTCTACAGGTGACTGAGAAGTCAAACCCCAGCCAGGTAAGGGGTAACGGGGTGGGTGGCGAAGCGGTTCATTAACCCCAGGTAAAGACGGAGGCGGCCAAACCCCACCGGCTAACCGCGCACACAGAGGATGCCCTTACGACGGGGAGGCGGGGAAAGAGCTTAGCCCAGCCACAACAAAGGACGCCGAGAAGGGCCAAGTTCAGCGCGGGGGCCTGGGAAGAGGGCAGGCACTGCGCCCC
>NW_010389112.1:47442-55082 GCF_000710305.1 Buceros rhinoceros silvestris
CAAGAAGGGCCAAGTGCAGCGCGGGGGCCGGGGAAGAGGGCAGGCCCTGCGCCCCGGCTGCGCGAGCCCCTCTTTGTACCTCTTCAGACCTTCACAGGAAGCGGGCTGCAGTGGGGGGTTTACCTGGGAAGGCAGCCCCTGTTTTTATTGTGTGGGAAAAAAAAAAAATCTGAACTTTCTAAGGCTAGAGGCGAAACAGCACCCTTTAAACCACCGATCCAACCCAGCGGTGGCGTTCAGGAACAAACCCCGTGTAACTTGTGTCAACCAGGTCTGATAAACACGCCAGGTTTTCCGGTGTGGTTTTGGGACCGTGGTTTTGGCATGTCAAGCAACAGGCAGAGAACCTGACCAAGAAATCACAGCAGTCACCTGAGCCGGCATCTAACCCACCCCTTGACTCATTTCCTCAAAAGGAAAAACCTCGGGGATTTTGTTGCCTGTTTAAAATGGATTTTGTCAGCAACTGGCTGGAGAGGGACACAGTGGAGACCTCCCAGCGTCCGGCGTGCGGTGGGGTCAGCCTCAAATCTACCCCAGAGAACTGGAGGGGCTTTGATACGCTCGCAGCAGCTTTATTCCGGCACCGATTTTGGACAGCTCTGGCTGAGACAGTGTCAGTCCTTCAAAATCATGTCTGTTGGCTCTTTGCGGGCAAACCATTCAAACCCCTTCGCACCCTGGTTCTTCTGGTTTTTGTTTTAACAGAACGTTTAAACAAATCCCCACGTTCTCCCGTTTACCAAAGAAAGGTCATTTGCACCACACAGGCTCCTCTGTGCGTTCCCCAAGCGATTCCCCAGCGAAAGCAAGACCGACCCACCTTGCAGTCTCCTTCCACTCCATCTCTTGTCCGTCGATGGCCAGGAGTTCATCCAGCTCCGTGAAGAGCTGCGGGGGGGCCGGGCTGTCATCTTCCTCTCCGAGGATGAAGCGGATGCGCTCAGCAGCAGGGGAGACTGCAGAGGTGAAAATACTGCGGTTAACGGCCTGCGAGATGACCAGGGCGGTGCGGCTCCTCTCCCTGCCCTGCTCCCCAAAGCCATTCAGCTGTTTCTCCAGGCTGTCCTTTCCATCTGACATCCTAGTCGCTGTGGACGGAGGGGCGCGGGCGAGGGGACGGCTCGCTCCCTCTCTCCCCTTCCTCGCCTCTCGCTTCACTTCTCAAAAGTTCGAGCTGGGAGTAAAGTTCAGGAAAACTTGCTTCTTCCTACAGCCCTTAACTATGTCACGGCAATCTGCAGCCCTTGTAAAAAAGCACTATCGAGCTCAAAACCAGGACGCTCTATGCTGCGCGCCCAGGGACCTCTCGTTCTCGCTCAGCTTCGCCCCCTTTTTTATATGGCATCAAACCAGTCTCAACCAAGCTCTTGTGGGGCTTGCTGGGACAGCATCCCATAGCTGGCTCTGCCCGCCCTGCCAGCAAGGCACGGGCTCCCATTGGCCCGCAGGGAGTATTTCACGGGAATATTTAACAGCAGGGTTGTCTCCTCTATACATGAAGAATGCGACCCAACGCCGTTTAGTCAGGCACCAGTGCACTGGAAAAAAACAACCGCTCAGCGGGACAAGGCTGCCCGTCTAGGGAGAAGAAACTATGTTCCACACGTGCTCTCCTGATACATCATCAGCTCCAGAAAAAGGAGCAGAAACCCCTTCCCGGTTAAGAACCACGCGTCGTTCAAAAGGAAAACCCGAGCACGTCGCTGTCCGCACCCCGAGGCCCGGGGGCATCTCCCAACGGCGACGGGAGCTCGCGCCGCAGGAGCCCCCTTGCTGCTCGGGGTCTGCAGGGCTTTTCCCACGCTACCACCTCAAAGCCAAGGTGTGACCGTGGGCACTGTGAAGGCAGGTGTCCTTTCGGCTGCCTGTTTATAGCAGTAGAGTCAGACTGTGAACTTTGACCACTTCTGCTCAAAACTCCTTGCTTTCCAGAAGATCAGCTGTCTGTCTGTCGCAAAACAATTCATGACACCGGCTGTCCGATCGCTATTGATTCTTCCAGGGCAAACAGAGTCTCTGTTTGTAACACGAGAAAAGGAACCAGGAAGAAACATGCCCCCCCTTTTCTTTTTTCTTTACCATCCCACCCCGGCACCAGAGCAGGCAAGCTCAGAAGACGTTCAGAGAACCCCATGTCCTGCTAAACGGGCTGGGAAGGGATTTCCACCTCAAACAGGAGGAGGGACGTCAGCCTGCTCCTCCCTTCTCCTGTCACGACGCCCTCGGCAGCATCGCCTTCCATCACAGACCCACAGTCCCAGCAAGGAGATCTAGAAAAGCCCACGTTTAAGACAAACATTAGTGTAAATAATTAAGACTGTCTGACTCCAACCATGCAACTCAGCTGGAGCTCCGCGTCGCACGGCCACCCCAGTCACCCACTGGTGCCAGGAGCTCGCACCGCAGTCAGTGCACCCGAGCGCAGGAAGCTGCTGGCGCATGGAACAGCCCGAGAGAGAAGCGGAGAAGATGACCAGAAGCGTCTGCAGAGCTTCTGGAGGCATCAGCTGCAGCCAATGGGAAAAGTGCCTCTTTTTCATCATTTTTAAGTCGTTTTATTACAGGAAAGTGTTTCCCTGGTACGTGATCCCGTAACACGGTAACTCCCACGACCACCCACGACATCTTGCTCGCTGAGCTGCGTCACAAGAGGAATTACTGAAACACTCCCCCCGCCCGGACACGCAGCCCACCTCCTTTCTTCTTCCTCTTTCTCTTGTTTTTTGCTCATTCCCCATTAGCTGCATTTAGCGCAGACGATAAGGTTCTAAATCCAATTAAGGCATTTGCTGGGTCACAGGTCTCCCCTGGTTTGCTTTGCCACATGTTCTTTATTGCGATTTTGTAGGTTAATGGGCTGTTTACGGGTTGTTTATGTGCTCTCTTTAGCAAGGAGAACATATTTTCATCATAATCTCCGGAGCGAACACTGTGTGCTTGGCACAGGGCGGCCGGTATCAGCCTTAAGACCTGGAGAGCAATTAACCTGGGGGGCGAGCTCTGCAGACCTCCCCCTGCCCGACCTTTGAGCCCCAACCCCGCCAGCCTGCCCCAGCCGTGACCATCACCTTCGCTTCTACCTAATCCGTCCAGTTTAGGAGCTGCTGGAACCAGCACCGTCGACACCAGGATCAGCTGCTGCTGCTGCAAAGGCTTTTTAAGGTTATTTTCCCACTGTCTCGTCCAAGAAACAACCCAGTGATCAACAGCAGAGAAGATGCTAATCCGCAGCTTTCCATGGCTGGGATTATATCCTTCTCCTGAATGGGCGAGGAATTAAGGCATTAATTGCAGATGGCAAAACACTCCAGTGCAACATCTGAACGGAGGCACTGCCACCCCTAAGGGACGCCGCTGACCTCCCCCCTGCCCCTCCTGCTCAGTCGCAAGCGGTCCGTGCGGTGGCTTATAAAAGACATCACTTGCGGAAGGAAACCAACACATCAGCAGTTTCTCCTAGGCCAGTTCAGGCCAATTATGAGTACGGCTCGTGCCCTCGGGGTCCCAAAGGCAAAAATCCATCTCCATCAACGGAGAGAAATCTCCGGGCGCTCGGAAATACAGAAAGACATGTTCTAGCACGACAACCTCGAATCAGCTGCAGCTCGACCTCCCAGCCTGACACTGGGGGACCCGTTTGTGTTGAGGTACAAGTAAAAGGGCCTCTTCTCCCATCAACCAACACGGTTTTCCTCCTGTTTTTTCCGCTTTCTGTTCCCAGCGACACTTCTGAACCCCTTGGGTCCTGCTTCTTCCACTCACGGCTGTCTAACGCGAAGCTCGCCGTTATCCTGCAGTACATCAGCAGCTACCAAACCCCCCGAGAGCCCCAGTGTAAATCCTTCCCCAAAGCCTGTGGTAACATTAGCAAGGAAGGTTATTTGCCAAGCGTGCTTTCCCAGCGTGCTTATTAAAACAGGACGTCATTACACTGCCGTTAATTTCTGGGGTTGCCCTCGCTCAGCTGAAGCTCGTTTCAGATCCACCTGAAGCCAAACTGAGGTAGTGACTTCTACCACCTTCTTGCTCCGCATCTACCTGGCTTGATCAATACAGGCGAGAGCTGGTTAGACAAAAATTATGGAGGAAAGCTTCTGAGCCAAGACCAGGGTAAGATCTGAAGAGAAAACAGTCAAATCAGGTAACGCAGCTTCCCGCAGAACCACCCAGGTGAGACCCGACTCCCCGATGCCCCAAGTGCTCCATCAAGTGACAGCACCCTTGAGCACCGCAGAAGAGGCCAACGGCACGGAGGTTTTCAGGCGACATCTGCCTCGCAGCAACGCTCGCGCCCGAGGACGCTGCTCAGCGACCGCGCAGCGGGCCTTTCCCAGAGGCTCGCAGGACCCACCTCTGCATGACCAACTCCCTGGCTAATCCCTCTAAGCAAGCGTGGGAATTTCTGTTTCTCTGATTTTCTTTTCTTGCGGAGAAGAATGACCACTTGTTGACCCAGCAGCGATTAGCCTGCCCACGGGCAGGACTTGGCAGCCTGGGGGGACTGGGCGTACGCAGACCACGCAGTTCTCCGTGGGTACACCGTAGCTAGATGCTCAGCTGCAGCAAGCAGCTTCCAATCCACTAGAAACACTGGAAACTTCTCTTTATCCATTTTTTTTTTCCATTTTCTAGATGTGCTGAGAACCATTTTTAATCACTTCCAAAGCAGCGATGCCTCCAACACCTCTTTTCACTCCATAACCAGCCCATGCTTCTGCGCCCTGTAATGCACCACACTGTTTACAAGCCCTGGCATGACAGAAGCGACATAACAAGCAACTCATCACCAAATACGGGTGACGATGGCGGATTCTGACTGGTCCTGGAGGTCAGCCATCTTAGGGCCAGTGGCATGAAGCTGCCGAGCACAACTGTCCCCGCACTTCCACCGGCATCAACGGGCACAAAGCGACGGCCCAACACAAGAACAAGAAGAAGAAAACTCCTGTTCCTCTGGTAAGCAAACAAATTTTTAAGGACACAGCTCTAACAACTCTGGGCTCTCTTCCCAAGTTCCAGCTTCCATGCAGTGACAAGAAGAAACTTCCCTCCCTTCTCCGTGCTTTCAAACCAGCCCTCGGGCTGCGCTCGACAATTTTATGCCTATTAAGCTCTTCTCACAAGCCGGGTTTCATCACTGTCTATGTGTCTGGTTCAATCCATCTCCACATCAGCTCTGACCACTTCAGCACTTCCAGGAGGCTCCTTCGGCGAGGCGCTCAACGGAAGAGAAGCGGCCCACGGAGGATGGAAGCCAAGCGCAAGCGTAGGGGGATTTTCGGTTCTTGCTCCTGCAGCTCCGGTGCGTGCTGAGCCCGTCGTCCCGTGCACTTTTCAGCCCGCGTCTCGGGCTGACCCGGAGCCCGCCGCTGTTGCCAGGCAGTGTTTAAGGAGTACTGAATGTCTCTGGCATCCAACGCGTTTTGCTTTCAACTCTTTCCGTTCAGTCCCCCCTGTTTGAGAGGTTGTTGAATACCTCGTCCACTTCAGGCAGGGAGAGAAAAGCACATTATTACTCCTTACGATCATCGCAGGAGTCCAACGAGCAACATACGCCGACGCAGAGGGTCCTGTGAGTTGGTGTTCCTTCACCATCACCTGCCCACACTTCAGCAGCGTGTAGGAGAGACATACCCACAGGCTCCCATCAGCCACGAGGATCAAAAGCCCCAGTTACCACTGGGGGAGAGGTGAAGTAGTTAGGGCTGCTTTTCCCATGGCCTCGCACACAGGACCGTTATTTACACCATGGGTGTCAACGGCTGGATCCCACCCGAGGGGTTTCATCCGGCAGAGGTGTGCCGGGGTCGGAGACCGAAGCTGGCTCCCTCAGACCTGGCAGAAGAAGAGGAGCCCCTATCAAAGGGAACCTCCTTTTCAGGAGCTGACGGAGACAAGGGCTCTGCCAGACATCTCCCCACTGCGAGCATTAACGTGGGAACTGGGCAGCCTACACCTCTGTGGAGCCGAGGAGGCCACCTCCTCTTAGATGTCCACAGCAGCGAGGCACCAGCCTCCTCCGGGATGCTTTGAAACCGCTCAGCTTTGCTTTTTTTCCATCACCTTCTGAAAAGCCTCATTCAGTGACAACGCGCCCGTTTGGCTCCGAAAGGTTAACAGCCACTTATCTCCAAGCGCAAGAGCAGCCGCAGAATGCGGACAAAGCCCTCATTGACTTGCAGGGCGGCAGAGCCCTTACGAAACCAGCCACTTTCACCTCTGGATCCTGCTGTGCTGCTCCTCTGCTGCGGCACAGCCCGTTTGACCAAGCGGATCCATCTCCTTGGACCCCCACTTTGGCGGACCACTTCTAGTCCGTGTTTTAAATCCGGATTAAAGCCCATCTTTGCTGTTCCCTCAGGACACGGTATGATCATCCTGGGGAAGCTGTCACCGTCTGTTAGTGATGTGGTGGAGCAATGCTACTGGGAGATCGATCACTTCTCTGAGGGCATTTTCTTTTTCCCTCCGAGTGGAAACAATCCAGGAAAAGGCTCCTGCAATGGCACTTCAGCAGCAGAAAGCCCCTACTGAGACACAGACACAAACCCCAGTTTCGTTGCTGCCTTTCAAAATCAATCCCCAGGAACTCCAGGCCCAGCGGCTCCAGGCTGCCAGCAGCGCACCCCTTCCAGCTGGCTCCTCAGAAAGACAGTCCTGATTCAACGTCTTCTCCAAAGCCTGGTGACACTCCTGCAGCTCTACGCTCCTCACCCGTTTCCCCTTGCAACGGCAAATAGAGCGCAAGCTTCTGCCCCCTTTTTCACCCTTAGCTCCACAGCCTCACCCCTCACCTCCTACACGAGCATGAAACCTCCACAGATGATGATAATGCTGGAAAAAAGAAACACAACCGGGGTCTGCACCAGTAAAAATGCGCGTGAGAAAAATAGTGGAGTGTTACCCAACGTATTTTAGAGTAAAACTAAGCATGGGCCAGCTTCTGGCAAGTGGCTCTGCGGTAAGAAAGATCTTCACGGTATCAGTCAGCACCATCTTAGTCCAACACAAGCCTAGGTCAACCAGCAGACACAAAACCTAAGGAAGGTTGTGACCCCAAACTAGAGAAGAAGCACAGAAGGAAAATTCACTATTGAAGAACATTAGCAGCAGGAGCCTGAGAAGCAGGGGGGGACCACTGCGGTGTGAGACGGCCAATTAAGAGGATTAAAGGTTCTGCAGAAAATCAAACCAGCTTCTTCGCGTGAGACTTCACCACACCGGCTGCGGGAAAGACACTCAACCTTCCGGCAAGGCAGCAGGGACGCCAAGGCGCCTGCAGAAAGAGCGGGGAAAGGCAGAGACAAACTCTGCGGCAGAAAGCGAGCTCACGTCTCGCAAGACCCTGCCCAGCCCCGAGGTCTGGAACATTTCATACAGCCTGAAACCAAAGAACTCCGTCATCAACCCATGAAACCGCCAGGAGTTGGTACCCAGCGGACTGAACACACTCTACCACGCACAGAAACGCACAATTTGATCGGATTTCTGCTGTTTTCGCGGCTCCAGGTACTGCCCGTTGGAGGTCGGTGCCCATTGCTGAACCACACCGGGCTTTCCGGCAGCGCACAAGGTGACCGTGCCTTTATTTTCCTTCCACCGCTCAAAAACGGGCGAGTCTGAGCTGCCACAGCCTG
>NW_010389112.1:55194-69319 GCF_000710305.1 Buceros rhinoceros silvestris
CACGCAGGCCGGGGCTGCTGCCGTTGAAAACAAAACCATTAGCAGAGTTCTCCCAGCCCAGGCGCTCCTTAAGCACATTTTTTTTCTTTCTTTCTCTTAAGCTCCTAAATGCAACTTTAGCAATTATTGGTTTATGTAATTGCCTCACATTTAATGTTTACGGCAACGTTTTACAACTCATTTACATGTAGTTCGCTAAATGCTTTAGGGTTAATTGCTCTTTTGTCGTACATTAAGTAGCTTGTTAATTATTAGAGAGCTGGGAGGAAAAAACAAGCAGGAGGTCAGTTGGAGGATGGCTTGGACCAAGCAGAACGGCAAAAAGCACGAGGGGCCTTTTGGCAGAAGCTTTGACCTTCCTAAGGGTCAGCCCAGGACTGGAGAGCACAAACCCATCGGCTGGGGCTCTGTTCCACCCGCGCTTCGCTCTAACCAAAGAGGGGGCGCAGTAGCGCAATAATAATTCAATTAGCAAGGTGGCTCTGCTCTGAGCAGAGGTTTGGACCAGATGACCTCCGCGGGTCCCTTCCAACCTCCCCGTACTGGTCATGAGCTTTTAAACCACGCGGGATGGATGAAACAAGCAGTGGTTTCCCAAAGGTGCTCCACCACAAGAGCATTTCCTCAAACGCAAACCGCTTCCTGAGTACCAAGCTCCTTCGAGCCGCTCAGCGCTCTCTTGATTTCTTTTCAGTTGGTCCCACCGCATTGTAAATCGCAGACTCAGCTTAGCGCACGGCCACAAAACCAGTTAGCTGGCCGTGAACCCAGTCAGGTGAGCACCACGGCGAGGGCAGGCGCTGCTGTCGGGAAGGTAGGAAGGAGTCGTGGTGTGACAGGAGCTCCGCACAGGAGCTGTGCCCCCAGCACGAACGTGAAGTTCAAGTTCCAAACCGCCCCGCAGAATCGACCTCGAAAGTTCACAGCCCGGCAGCTGGGCACGGCTCAGCTAAGACTGAGACTCCAAGGACCTTGACCCGGTGCCAAGCATGCAGTTCGTGTGACAAGGGTCGCTTTGTCTCGCATCCCCCTCCACCTCCCAGCACATGGGAAACTTGAGAAATTCCCTCGCTGGGGAGAACGAGCTAAGCTGAGTCACTAGGAACTACGGGCTTTCAAGGTTAGCCAGAGCCAAGACATATTTCCAGGGCTTCTCAGCCCTGAAAACAACCTTCTACTTTTAATGACTTGCCTTTTATCTTTAATAAGGGATTAGGAGTTATTTTTCCAGCTAATACCTTAAAACCCAGCTAATCATAAAAGCGATCGGTAATACCCAGTAGATGTTAATGACTCATTTTCTCCTCGTCTCTCGTCGGCGTGCTGTCACTCACGCACATTAATTTGTCTGCAGTACGGCTGCAAATCGAAAATCAGCAACCGGCTTCGGGTCCTCTGGGGAGTCACAGGTTTAGACTTGGGGGATTAACAACCGATTGGATCTGCCACGTCAGTGAGGAAAACAACTTTACGGCCCAGACATGCTGAACTACCCCAAGCAGCCGCTTACCTGCGCCCGGCGCTGCCACCTCTCCGCACGCTACCTACAGAACCAGCGCATTGCCCCGAAAATTACTCTGCGGACTCCTAAGTACTCAAGAATCCGCTTTGCTGGAGGAGATCATGACAATTCCACAGCTCTTTCGGGTACCTGCTCCCTCAGCCACCAGCCAGGCTCTTCCGCTTGGTTCTGAGACGAGGCCAAGCGTCTGCCCCCAGCATCACATCCAAGCCGGGGGAGGTTCAGTTGGCTGCAGGGTCACAGATGGAGGAGGACACGGGCTAGATAAATCAGAATTTTTCCTCAAAGCATGTTTGGTTTTTATCCCCCAAAGAGACAGGAACTGGTGAGCAATAATCCTCAAGGGTGTCTTTTGTACGATGACTGCGTTTGAAAGCCGTCCTCCACTGGAGGCCCACACGCTTCGCAGAACTGAAGGAAAATACCTGACCTTGATGGGACGCAAAAGATTTCTTGCAAAACATTTACTCTTCCTCTTGCTATGCCAATCTGCTTGCTCTTCCTAAACGAAGGACACCAAACCCACACAACTCGGTAAAATGTCACAACGGATTGAATCGGAGGAGGATGTTTTCACAACAAGCGAAGCACTGACCTTATGTTTCTGAAGCCGTGGGCTTCCGAGAAGAGAGCGTCTTCTCTCCTGCGCCACACGCTGCCTTGGCTGCGTGGGCTCTTCTCTGCTGCTGTCCCAGCTCGTCCCACTCGGCTCCAGAGCGAAGCCAGCCCTACCTGCAGGAGCAACACACCTACAGCAACACCAAGCTGGAACTTAGCCAGAGCTCAGAGCTTCTGTGGCCCAACGCAGCAGACCCACACGAAGCTGCTCTTGAACGAGCCAGAAAAACTGATGTCACCTCCAGCCCGTGCCCAAGAACGCAGTTGGTAGGAAAATAGGAAATACCTTTCCCTTTTTTTCCTGCGACAAAAGTGCAGACGAAAAGCCGATGAATTTCTGTGCGCCCACAGTTTGACCCACAGGGAGGTCTTGGAAAACCTGGGACCACTCTGCCCGCCGGAGCAGAGCGCACGAGTCATGGTGAAGGTGAGCTGGGCTTCAGAGGAGCTGCGCGGGAAGACCTGCCGTGCCCATTTAAATGTTTAAATGTTGGGGGGTTGGTGAGAAATCACACACTTCTCGGGGCAGAACCTGCAGCAGGCTGATAACCCGCAGAGATAAGCACAGGACCGGGTACGCACGCTGCTCTACTTCTGGGCTATCTCCCAAGCTCACAAATCTTGTCTTGAGACACCGCTTGTCAAAGGAGTTGTTGCTCGCTCTCTGCTAAAACACCCTTATCTCCCTGGCCACAGGCAGGGCTTCGGATACGCCCAAAAGTGCTGTCGGCTCCTTGTTCCTCCCATGGACTAACCCAAGGGGGACCAGAAGCCCCTCACAGGATCCTCCAAATGTCCCCGCTTTATCCCGAGGACACACGCCAGCAGCACAGCAGATGGAGGACCCGCAGGATCCACATCTATGATGGAACGAAAGGCAGGAGCTACCAGCACCCCCTTGCCATGTCCGCATGAAAGATGACCCGGCAAACACCTTCTGCCTTTCCACGAGAAAAACGCCAGCAAAAAAGCACAGCTTTTGCTTGCTGCGAATTCCAGAAGGAGCTTTAATCGCATCTAAAACGCTGCACTTGCTAATAAATATTTCACGGGCAGGAAAAAACGCAGGTCGCTAAACTGCAACATCTGTTAACGCCAGCGAAAAGCAAGAATGTCCCAATTTCTGCACCTGCAGTTCCACCAGAAGAGGAAGTGAAGCTGCTGAGCAGGGTACGGGGCTCCCGCAGTCGCTCTGGAACTCACGACATGCGTGTAGTACCATGACTTCATCCTTCTGTCTCCAAAGCCCTTCCCTGCGATGACAGCAGCCACACTCCCTGCTGACAAGAGGAACGAACAGCTTCTTCCCCAAAGCAGGGCACCCTCCGCTCCTCTGCCCCGCTCCCTTCGCTGCCAAAGCCCTCCGCAAAATCGGCCGTAACCACTTTTTCCTGCAAACGCTCTTGATCCAGAAGGGCAAAGAACAACCCCTAGGTTTGTTAACACCTTTTCTCTCCGCTTGCAGGAAAGGAAGAGGAAGAAAACACATCCGCAGCTTCCCAAACGCTGCCGAGTTTCAGCTCAGAGCCTTCAGCTCCGGCTGTTGTGAAATCTGGGATGTGTGGAAAGCCGGCGCTTTCCACGGGTGGCAGCAGCGGGGCTTGGCTTCTTGCTGAGGAATTAGCGAGGATACACTCTGCTGGCATCTGGTTTGCTCTAGTCACTGTCTTCATCAGCTTCTCACTATTTACCCCCCAATAATTAAGAAGCGCTTTCACCCCGTAAGCACAAAACCCGCTTTTCTGTTCTGCAGGGACAGCTTTTGGATCACAAGCCACAGATGTTACCACCTTCACACGGAAAAACGAGCGTATGTTGAGCCTGGAAATGCTGGAGCAGCACGAACGCAGCCAGCTGAGGCAGCTCCAGCCGCAAGGCTCAGCGAGGTGGCGGTGACCAGCACCACCAGCTCCTGCCGGACATTGTCCGACCTCCCAGTGACAGGCAGGACGAGGCCTGGCTCAGCTGTGACTCAGGGAGAAGGTCAGCAACTGCATCGCTGCTGCCAGGGGGAACTGGGAGCTGCTCATCACCCTGATTTCGTCGGGCTCCAGAAAGATCCCAACTCCCAGGCCACGGGGGTTTCCCTTTTTTTACAGTCCCTTTTTCACAACGAGAGGGAGAGGCTGGGGAATCGCCCAGCACTCGACGCAGGGACAGCTTACCTGGCATTAGGACAAGGCACAAGAACAGGGCAAACGAGAAAGCTCCTGCAAGCCGTGCTGGGAGGAGAAAGCCCTTCGCAGTCCTCCTGCAGGGAGACCAGGGCGAGCTATACAGAGCATGCGGGCAGCTGCCAGCCAGGAGATGGCCCTGCTCATCCTCCAGCATCAGCTCACAGCCAGCTCCGCCGAGGTGGGGAGGCTCGCAGCCGCACTTCTGAAAACCCGCACAACTGCCGGGTCGTCCGGGGTGGGGGGTAGGAGCCAGCCAAACTCCGGTCCCATCTGTGCTCCCATTCTCCCACTGGCGATGAAGGAAGTTCTTCTTTGCTCCTAAAGCCCTTGTGGTCATTAGGAAGTGAGTGGAGGGAAAAGGTGAAAGGACAGCGAGAACCTCTACCAGAAATAGTCACCTGGCAAAGCCCCGCTGCTTGCGTCAGCCCAGCACGGCCGAGCAGCTGAAACCTAGCCCGCTCCTCTGCGTCCCCACATAGACCGAGCAGCTCCAGCACAGCAAACTATTTATATCGGCGATCTGCAGGGCGCTCCAGCAGACGCTTCGCTTTAAATACGGATTTCAACCTCCCTGAAAACAGCCGGGCTGAACACACGCTTCAGGTTAAACGTGTTCCGCAGTGCCGCCCCGGATCACAGGTCTGTTCCTGTGGCTGCTGGCACTGAAGCGCCTCCGATCGTTACGGCGAAGCACGACCAAACCCTGGGAGAGGATGACGCTGGGACGTCAGCACCGAAGGGACGACATCAGAAAGAGCTCAGGTGGGTTCGTCTGCAGCTAGAAGCTTCTTATTTATTGCCAAAGCATTCGAGGAACCCGCAAGACAGAGAACAACCCCCTTTTGAAGGTAAACAATTAATTAAGAAAAGATGTTTTACATATACACGAGCACCTGCGTAGGTAAAAGAATTGGAAATCTTCCCCTAACGAGCCCCGTTTCCCGTGGCGGGCACGAGGTGACTGTTCCTCATGGTGCTGCCGCTCTGCCACCAGGAACACGGCGCATTCTGCCGCCCGGCTTTAATGCAAAGCCTAGACTAATCCGCCCGGCTTCGCCAAAGGAGCGATTGTCGCCCTGGAATGAGCTGACAGCGTTTGGTGGGGAGCAGGCTCTTTCTGCAGGGCGAGCTCCCGTTCCCACGCTGAAACGCGTGCTGCAATGAAGTCACCGGACTTGGTTCTTTTTTTCTAGACTCATCCTTCTGAAGTTCCCCGTCCCATTTACATAGAAACAGGCTGCAACAAGAAAACCCTGATATACCAAGGAGGCAGAACAAGTCCCAGACAGATAAAGGAAACCCAAATACGAGCAAGTCCAAGAGAACGGGGTCAGACACGTTCTCTAGGAATGCCCGAAGCGCAAGCAAGAGCCGGTGCCCGGCTGAACAGCAGAGTCAGCGCTCTGCCTGCAAGCGAGAGCAGGACGCAGATTTCCTCTTCTCGGCAGGGTCTGGGGCCCGACAGGTTTGCAAGGTGCCCCAGAAAGCGTCAGAGTCACGGAGCAAAACCCTCCTGCGTCCACAAAACTCTTTCCTGGCCTCGAAGCTTCTGTCAGAACCCAGTCCCTGTCCCCAGCCAGCTCCCAGAACGTTGTGGAGCTCTCGTTTGCCATCTCCCAGGGGTAGTCCTTCCCCGGGGCAGCGACGAGCCAGTCTCACCACCACCCACAGACCACAGCAACCGCGAAGCGTTTGGCTCTGCAATACAACAGCTACTCATCCATTTTAGAAAGAAAAATAAAAGTGTCCCCAAACCCCACGAGGTTATCAGCGCTCGACAGCCAGGGACGCACCCGTCGCCGTGGTGCCGTAAACTTTTGGGATTATTGCCCGCGTCGTGGACACCAAGGCGATCTACTGGGCTTTCTGCTTCGTGTTGACCTTCCAGCGTCCTTCCACTGCTTTTAAACCAGGAAAATCGTCGGGTTTCGAGGAAGTGAAAGCGCAGCTTGAACAGCCGCAGCCTTCTGCTGCGAACCCCGGGTTCCCCCGGCACAAAGTCAAGCACAAAAGGACACACGCTTCGCCTAGCAAAAAAACCCCAAAAAACCCACGTAGCTTCACCACGGAGGAGATCAGAGCCTGGAATCCCAGCCTGATAAGCCTCATCGTTATGAAACTGCTCTTGGAGCACGAGCACACTGCTAGAGGTGGCCACAGATCGGGATGCTCAAAATACCTCTCCCTTCCCGCACAGCCCTGCGGCTCCAGGGTATTACGCAGCCGTAGCTCAGAGCTACAGCAAACAGCCCTCCGCAGCGGGGTGAACTCGGTTCCCATCGCTATATTTAAATACCAAGGTCCAGAGGTGGAAGCAAGACTTGAACACCAGCCCAGCGCTGCATTCGGGTTCAGACTAGTCCGTTCCTACGCTTCCTCGCCAAGAGCAGGAAAGGCTCTGCTGATCTGGGCACGCTCTCATTTCCATTTCACTGCTGAGGTCCGCGCTACCCCTCCAGAGAGGGCACGAACCAAAACGCACCCAGAAGGGACCCGCCTTTCTACGGGCACCAGTCCGGCCGTGCAAGTCCAAACACCCCCCTGAAGAACCGCTTCCAGTTCAGCCAACATCTGCTTCCCTCTTGGGTTTTCAGAGGGCCAAGCTCTTCCCTAGGCAGAGTTTTGACGTACCAACCGTCCCTGTTTCAACGTTCACTCAGCGGGTAAGGAATCAGCAAATAAAGCCGAAGACTGTCTCCTGCCTGAGCAGATGTTGGACCAGGACTGGAAGCTGAGCCGACCAGCCCGCAGCTCTCCCAGCTTTCCTCTCAGTTATACACAGGCTGATTTTAAGGACTCCACCACTTTCCTGGCGCTAACAGAGACGACGGGAAATCATTTGCAGGGATGAATGCACCAGGGCTGAGGCCTTTTCCACCCCACCTTGCTCCTTCTCCAGGTTTAGGACACTGAAATTTCAGTGTTGTTCCGTTCCCGTTCCCTCTGGTGGTGCGTCTTTGGCTTCCAGCCCTTCGGGTCACAGGTGGAAGGATTCATTTTCCCTTCTCAGAAAGCCAAAGAGATAAAGGAGGCAGAAGAGGTAAGAGAAAGGCAGTTCTTGCCTTCCGATAGGTTCTTGTGCCTTCGAGGCATGAATGCAGCATCTGCTCCACCGCAACAGCAGCTTCGAAGCACCATCACCATCCCCTGGCAGAAGGAGACACCTGGGAGCGGGTCCCTGGACACAACCCACGGCTGCGGAAGCCTCGGCCTGAGCAGAGTCTTTCCTCAAAAGCATCTGCCAGGCTATAATGAAGGCTGGTTTTCGTGAGTGATGGCAGAAATGTATTTGTTTAGGGTTGGCGCTTACGCAAGCGTGACCCACCCTGGAGCGATAGTCTGGAGGGAGGCAGAGAGCCCTCTGCTATCAGCAGGGTGTTCTCCACGTGATTGATTTCCTTTTCATCAACGCTCCCATTTTGTCATACCAAGCTCCTGGCATCCAAGTTAAATGGGTTGTTGGCCTTGAGATCCCTGGTTCGCCCTCCGCACATTGCGTAATCACCTCGTTCCCTACCAGCTTCCCTGAGCAATCGGAATTACCCGCCCTGTCTGGGTGCCAGCCCGCTCCGGAGGAGGAGGTGAATGGGGGTGCCAAGAGGAGAAGGGAAAGGGCCCAGAAACGACTGGTACGAGGGAGAAGGGAGCAGCACCGCGGCTCTGCAGACATCCCCGCACCGCTCACCACCGTCCTGCTAAAACCTCTACTGATCCTCCTCATTAGAGCAGCAGCATCTGCCGCCATCCCGGCAGCTGCCATCTGGGCACGCATTTCCCAAAGCCACAACCCCAACCGGAGGAGGTTAGTAGGTCACGGGCAGAATTCTCTGCACCTCCTGGGAGGAGAGGAGCTGCAGGAAGCCCCTGGCGAGACCCCCTTTCACCCAGCGCTACCCTCCGGTAGTTCCACCGGCTGTCCTCGGCTGCGAGCTACGTTCCGGTCCCTCCCGAAGCGGCTAACCTGCCTTTTTCCTCGTGCAGAAGCTGGAAGCCCCAGGCAGATCCACAGCGGCTCTGCTGATGGATAAGCAGATTTCAGAGCGTGGAAAGAAAAATTAAAAATAAAGGGCACCAGCTTCAAGAATAATTTGAGTAAGGATCAACGTTTTAAATCGTTGATCGTAGGAGCAATTCAATGAGATCCACCAGAGCCACCAGAAAACACAGAATAGGGCTCAGAGCAGGAAATCCAGATGACAGTTCTCTTTATTACAGTGGAGGATTTTGCGCAGAGCCTACACTGAGACTTCCTAAGAATGAAGCACTGGTTTCCAGTGGTCCCAGGGAACAAGCTCTCTCCAGCTCTCAGCGGCACTTCCCACGCTCCCTGCAGTGACCCAGAACCTGCCTCGTGCCTTCCTCCAGCTCAGCTTCAGTCATCGGAACCCTCGCCGTTCTGTCAGTGGAAACCAAGCGGGGTGGAGAAGCGGAACGTGCCTGATCCTGTTGCTCTCCAGCCGCCGCTCCTCTATCTGGGGTGACAACGGCTGAGCAGTGACAGCCAAGAACATCCAAGACACAACGTTCCGTCCAGTTAGGAGGGGCCGCGATGACGGCTGCTTTCCCTCTCTTGGAACTTGCCACCCAACAGCATCCCCGTGACAGACACCGAGGAGGTAACTCTGTGAAGCGATGAGGCCAGCTCGCCTCTCCACCAGCAAGAGCCAGGCTCGTCTGAACGAAGTCAAGCTTTCTGCTAAAACCTGAGTCAGGAAACCGCCGTGTGAAATGCCGGGGACGACACCTAAGGGAATGGTGAAATCGCTACCAGGCCTTTGAAGCGCTCCAAACCCTTGTTTACACAAACACGGAGAGAAACCCAGAGCTTCGGGATGGCTCGTTCCCACCCTGCCCCATGGATCTGCGCGGCGTTTAACCCAAAAAGGGCAGCTCTGCCGTGCCAACCGGCACCGGCACCATCCAGCCCTTCTCCGCTACAGAACAAATATCTCCGGCTGAAAATCAAAATGCTTCTACATGGTTTTTTTTCCCTTTTCCCCCCACACGGTAAGTTCCTTAGACTTTTCTGCCCCTTAGCAGTTTCACGTGAACGCAGAGAACAGAATTAGGCACAGAATTAAGGTGGCTTAGGTAATTATAGCGGCACATGCTATCAGTTTGAGACAGAAGATTAGCACGGAGAGCTTCCAGTTAAAGGAGTTCCTTCCACGGGGCAGGGGAAGACCCAGCCTCTTTCCTGCTTTGTCTGCCTACAACGTGAACAGTACCACGTCCAAGTGGCGCAGATACCCCACAAAAACCTCCCAGAGGCGCTTTTCTGGTACTTGGAAACTCAAGAAGTTTCAAGACGAAGCTGAAGAACCACTTTAAATCCACCGAGCAGACAGCTACGCACCCCGTGGCTTTAAACTCACCGTGAAGCTGAGATTGAATTATTTTCCTCTACATCTAGCACGACTAATCGTGTCACCTCTGGCTGAGGGAGGTTTCTAATAAAAACTGCCTAGTGGAGAAAAAAGCAGCAAAGACGCGCAGTTCATCGAACGCGCAGTTCATCAAGGCAGAAGTGAGCAGTAAATGAACACGCAGAGCAGTTTGAGACTGATTCATCCCTTCATCTCGCAGGTCGTCCCCTCTGTTCTGCCCAGACCACGGCTACCCAACACACAACGCCCAGTTCTTCGTGCTTCATCTCAAGCTCAGCAGCACTAATTCAATACTAACCAGGCGGGGTTTACCATTTTAACTCCCCTCTCGAGGGGAAGTTAAAGCTATAGAGGAACCTGAACTTTCACTTCACCAAAACCTACTTGTATCAGCTCTTCGAATTGTGGAGAAGCCTTAGAAGAGCGGGAGCAGCGGGGCAGCGTTGGGAAGGTTGGCTGGAACAACCCTACTTTTGTATCAGGGCCTCATATTCCAGTTACTCGCGTTGTTTCGGGGTCATGAATTTGGATGGCTTCGAGCTGACAACAGCCTACGTGGAACTGCCCAGCGGCTCTGCCATCCGTGTCGGCGTTACTCGTGTTTCGGTTTCTAACAGCTTTGCGAGGTTTTTTTAATGCTGAGAACGGTGGAAGCGGGTTTTTACAAACACCTGCAGAGGTTACGCTGTGCCTTTAGATGTGCTGTCCCTAGAAACAATCCTCGCCAAAGGCACGTTAGCATTTCTCTCCAGAAGACAACCAAAGGCAAGAGGCTCTCTAAATCCTACGCAACACACCCCCGAGTCCCTTCACTAAACCCTCCTGACCCAGCAAACCCCCCCGGCTGCACACGGTTAAAGGCAGCTAACGCAAACACCGCCGGAGATTACCGCTATCTGAGAGGCAACCCGCCCAGCCGGGAGCAGCGCTGCTGCCCCACCTCTCGCCACACCCACCCCAAACCTGGACTTTGCGAGGGAATAAAAACACCACCCCAAACCTGGCTCCCTTCCCGGCTGTCCCAAGCCAGGAATGAAAGCCTGGCAAAGATATGCCAGCTTTGCCCCCCGCCGACAGGAGATATGAAAAAGCAAAGGTAAAACCCAACCCTTCAGTCAAGAGGTGGAGCAAAGAAAGCAACTTTTTTTTCAGTTAGCTGTCTGAGAAGGGTCCTGCCCTCCTGCCAAGAAGGAAGCCTTTGCCTAGGGTGACAGCTCACATCTAGACCCGACCTGCCATCACCGGGTGCCTCCATCCCACCCAGGTGCTTCAGTGGGAGCTGGGAGTCTCCGCAGTTAGAACGGAGCCACCCAGACCATCTCCCACCGACGAGATGGGAGGACTGGCCAGGACGCAGCCAGTAGCAGCCCTGGGTAGTCCGATCTCCAGCCCAGGTCCCTCCCTGCATTAGGCAACCTCTCCTCGGCAGGGTGAGAGCAGACGGGAGGGCGGTGGCTCCGCACCATGGCACAGCTCACCTCCTCAGCTGCAGCCCTCTCCCGGGCTGCTGCCCCTGAGCACCCTCCCATGCCCTCTCCCAGCTTCTCACCCCCACGGCTGCCAGCCCCCAGCTAGGCAGAGGTGGCACAGCTCCCCGCCTCAGCTGCAGCCCTCTCCCGGGCTGCTGCCCCTGAGCCCCCTCCCATGCCCTCTCCCAGCTTCTCACCCCCACGGCTGCCAGCCCCCAGCTAGGCAGAGGGCACGTCTGCCATCCAAGCAGTCATCACCGCAGTCGCGCTACGGGTGACCTAAGCACTCCCTGACTACCCAAGTTGTTGCTCTGACTGTGGCGAGCCGAAGCTAAAAGCTTTTGGAAACAGCCACCCCATGGCTTGAGGAGCCAGGAAAGAAATTGGATTGCTGAAAACCCCAACCACGCTAATAGCAAGAGGGCTCTTGGCACACCCCTGACTGCGCTGCATCTGCTCTGCTAAGTAGGTCCATTTATTTCGGTCCCGTAGCTGTCTCTCGCTATTTATAGCTCCAAGCTTAATGAACTTGCAGGGGAGACACCAAGCCTGAGCCTTCCTAAATTGATGTTTAAATATCCTGGTTGAATTAATTCAATCTCGTTATGGACGGGCTGTTCCGCAGTTGGGACTGGCAACTTCCACTCCTCACTGGAAATGGAGTGGGAAGTTCTCCTCTCACTGCTGTGTACCTAAACACGGTGCCTACAGGCTGCCTGCTGCGACAGAGCCTCCCGAGAGGCCCGAGTTCATGGGGTCTGAGCCAGGGAGCGGAGCCAAGTTAGCTTCGAGGGCAACCAGACAATGGGAAGAAACCCCTTCCCAGGCCAGTCATCCCCTCCTGTAGTGAAGGACAAGGAAGAGGGAAACCCATTCAGACCACAGCCCGTACTGAGGAAGAAATGTCTTCCTGCCTTCCTCGTCCCTCCCTTGTCTCATCCCTTGCAAGAAACAGCCTCAAAATGCCTCAAAAATACCTGTGGGCCACCTTTGTGGATGGTGCAGAATAACCACTGGTGTGTCCTCCTTACTGGTCCCAGCTGGAGACCCGCGCCCGGCTGGCTGCAGGAGGTGCTCTCAGCAGCCAGGCACGGGTACGGTTCTTTGGCAGGAGGGTGGGCTCCAGGCAGCGCCGGTGTCAGCAGTCCTGCCTGAGAACCGGCCTGCGAACGCCAATTTTCTCTCCCAGCGCAGAGACAGCCCCTGCGGGCCTGGAATATACTGAAAGGGCTCTGCAGAGGGAACATCGCCTCCGAGCCTCCTCCTCGGAGCATCGGAGCAGATCCCTGTCTGCGTTGCTGAAGGAGGCATCTTTCCCAAGCGATAATTTACTGCGGATAAAACGTATCTGTACACGTTCCGTTTCCCCAGCTCCCTCCAGACGGGAGAGCTGACGGCTGTTTATCAGCTGCCAGAGTCTGGCTTGTTTGAACCAGACACACGTTAGAAGAGGAAGGATTGAAATTCCCGGTCTGCACCGACTCCCAGCCATTGGAAGCACAGCTAGGCTGGTTCTGAACTGGAACACCACATTTACAGCGAGGGGTTCTGGACCCGCTTTCCCTCTTGCCTGTAACCACGGAGATGCATCACCAGGTTTGTGTGTTGTGGGACAAGCAGCTTGAGCTGGTGAGGCAAAGCCAGAAGCTTCCTACGCTTCTAGAAGCTGTTTTAACACCGACGTGGTTAAGGATTTTGCAAATCAAGCTTTACGTCCTTGTGTCTGAAGATGAAATCAGCTCCCAGTTATATACGAGCTGAAGTGAGAGCGAGACCTGTCCAAGTCGGCAGTCGCAAAAACGGACAAAGAGAAGGTGTCGTATCAACCTGGACTTCATGAACTGGGTGGCACTCTGCCTTTCCTCAAGGTGTTTGGGGTTTCTTCATGTAAAATTGGCTTTTTCTTGTTCTAATACACAAAACGGAATGTGAATCCAAAATCTTCCAGTTCTCAGGAGAAGATGAGAACGTCCTCCCGTTCAGCACCTCATTCTCCCCAATACCACCACAGGCAGCACTTGAGGGTTATTATCCCACTAAACCTGTGCCCCCATCACCTCCTGCGCAGCCTTTCTGAAGGCAGTGTCCCATAATATTCCCAGCCCAGCATCTATGGAGCCTCAACCCCTGTCGGACGCTGACCCCATTTTCGACCAGGGAGCAGAGGGTCCGGTTGGAGCCAGCCGTCATGCAAAGCTCCGTTATGCAAAGGTCATTAACGCAGCGGTCCTTAATCCAGGGCACGGCAACACCCTCGCTCTGCTATTCCTGGGTCCCCTCAGGCGAAAGCTGCAGGCTCAGGATTTCCTCTTGGAGACTGAAATTGAGCCACGCACCCCTTGCGCATCTACTAGTAACAGATGGAGACCAAAAAAACAGGGTTGTGATGGAGAGTTCTTGCCACGATTGCCAAAAATGAGGGCAAAACGAGGGCAAGAAAAGCTGGGGACACGAGGCAACATGCAATTCCAGGTTTGGCAATGCAAGCCAGTAATCTGAACTAGTCCTATCCTTTACCGCGCTCTAACCGAACCGTGCCAGCTCGTAAAAAGATCTGGCCACCAGCGCAAAGCGGCAAGTCCCTGCAAGAACCTGGTGAAGCATCGGGATGCGTGAGACAGCAAATAAAGAAAAAGTGAGAAACT
This sequence comes from Buceros rhinoceros silvestris, assembly GCF_000710305.1. Classification (NCBI taxonomy): domain Eukaryota; kingdom Metazoa; phylum Chordata; class Aves; order Bucerotiformes; family Bucerotidae; genus Buceros; species Buceros rhinoceros. The sequence goes on from NW_010389112.1 coordinate 69,013, forward strand.
GCAGGGAACAGCAAGCGGTATTCGAGTGATCCCGCTCCAAAACCACCCAGCGCAAAGCGCCGAGGGTGGAGAGGACGAAGGGCGAGGTCTCGGACAGAGCGAGACGCAGAGGCTGCCCGTTTTCGCAGGCAGATCGGGTGTCTGCTGGGCGGCTGCGTTTCCGCGCTCTCTTTCCACGGCGTGTCAAATTGCGTTTGAGAGCCGGGCCCGCTCCCGGGGAGCGAGCTGATACAGAGGGATGAAATGTCTGCTGCGGCCTCTGCCTCGCCACAGCCGCGGCAGCCACCTGACACCACCCGATTCAGAC